>NW_027043528.1:0-81347 GCF_036013475.1 Columba livia | reverse complement strand
AAGGGGAAAGAAAGCCAAAGAAAGCCCAAAGAAAGCACAAAGAAAGGGAAAGACAGGGGAAAGAAAGCCCAAAGAAAGGGGAAAGAAAGCCCAAAGAAAGCCCAAAGAAAGGGGAAAGAAAGTGCAAAGAAATACCAAAGAAAGGGGAAAGAAAGCCCAAAGAAAGGGGAAAGAAAGCCCAAAGAAAGGGGAATGACAGCCCTAAGAAAGCGCAAAGAAAGCCCAAAGAAAGCCCAAAGAAAGCCCAAAGAAAGGGGAAAGAAAGGGGAAAGAAAGCCCAAAGAAAGGGAAAGAAAGGGGAAAGAAAGCCCAAAGAAAGCCCAAAGAAAGCCCAAAGAAAGGGGAAAGAAAGCCCAAAGAAAGGGGAATGACAGCCCAAAGAAAGGGGAAAGAAAGCCCAAGAAAGGGAAAGAAAGCCCAAAAAAAGGGGAAAGAAAGCCCAAAGAAAGGGGAAAGAAAGCCCAAAGAAAGCCCAAAGAAAGCCCAAAGAAAGCGGAACGAAAGGGGAAAGAAAGCCCAAAGAAAGCACAAAGAAAGCCCAAGGAAAGCCCAAAGAAAGGGGGAAAGAAAGCCCAAAGAAAGGGGAAAGAAAGCCCAAGAAATCCCAAAGAAAGCCCAAAGAAAGCTCACAGAAAGGGGAAAGAAAGCCCAAAGAAAGGGGAAAGAAAGACCAAAGAAAGCCCAAAGAAAGCCCAAAGAAAGCCCAAATAAAGGGGAAAGAAAGGGGAAAGAAAGCCCAAAGAAAGGGGAAAGAAAGCAAAAAAGAGAGCCCAAGGGAAAGGGGAAAGAAAGGGAAAAGAAAGCCCAAAGAAAGGGGAAAGAAAGCCCAAAGAAAGGGGAAAGAAAGCCCAAAGAAAGGGGAAAGAAAGGGGAAAGAAAGCCAAAAGAAAGGGGAAAGAAAGGGTAAAGAAAGCCCAAAGAAAGCCCAAAGAAAGGGAAAGAAAGCCCAAAGAAACCCAAAGAAAGGGGAAAGAAAGCCCAAAGAAACCCCAAAGAAAGGGGAAAGAAAGCCCAAAGAAAGGGGAAAGAAAGCCCAAGGAAAGGGAAAGAAGCCAAAAAAAGGGGAAAGAAAGCCCAAAGAAAGGGGAAAGAAAGCCCAAAGAAAGGGGAAAGAAAGCCAAAGAAAGGGGAAAGAAAGCCCAGAGAAAGCCCAAAGGAAGGGGAAAGAAAGGGGAAAGAAAGCCCAAAGAAAGCCCAAAGAAAGGGGAAAGAAAGCCCAAAGAAAGGGGAAAGAAAGCCCAAAGAAAGGGGAAAGACAGCCAAAGAAAGCCCAAAGAAAGGGGGAAAGAAAGCCCAAGAAAGAAAGGGAAGCAAGAAGGAAAGCTCAAAGAAAGCCCAAAGAAAGGGGAAAGAAAGCCCAAAGAAAGGGGAAAGAAAGCCCAAAGAAAGGGGAAAGAAAGCCCAGAGAAAGGGGAAAGAAAGTCCAAAGAAAGGGGAAAGAAAGCCCAAAGAAAGGGGAAAGACACCCCAAAGAAAGCCCAAAGAAAGGGGAAAGAAAGCCCAAAGAAAGGGGATAGAAAGCTCAAGGAAAGCCCAAAGAAAGGGGAAAGAAAGCCCAAAGAAAGGGGAAAGAAAGCCCAAAGAAAGGGGAAAGAAGCCCAAAGAAAGCCCAAAGAAAGCCCAAAGAAAGCCCAAAGAGAATGGAAAGAAAGGGGAAAGAAGCACAAAGAAAGCCAAAGAAAGCCCAAGGAAAGCCAAAAGAAAGGGGAAAGAAAGCCCAAAGAAAGGGGAAAGAAAGCCCAAAGAAAGCCCAAAGAAAGCCCAAAGAATTGGACAGAAAGGGGAAAGAAAGCCCAAAGAAATCCCAAGGAAAGCCCAAAGAAAGGGGAAAGAAAGCCCAAAGAAAGGGGAAAGAAAGCCCAAAGAAAGCCAAAGAAAGGGGAAAGAAAGCCAAAGAAAGGGGAAAGAAAGCGCAAAGAAAGGAGAAAGAAAGCCCAAAGAAAGGGGAAAGAAAGGGGAAAGAAAGCCCAAAGAAAGGGAAAGAAAGCCCAAAGAAAGGGAAAGAAAGCCAAAGAAAGGGGAAAGAAAGCCCAGAGAAAGCCCAAAGAAAGCCCAAAGAAAGCCCAAAGAAAGCCAAAGAAAAGGGAAAGAAAGCCCGAAGAAAGGGGAAAGAAAGCCCAAAGAAAGGGGGAAGAAAGCCCAAAGAAAGCCCAAGAAAGGGGAAAGAAAGCGCAATGAAAGGGGAAAGAAAGCCCAAAGAAAGCCCAAAGAAAGGGGAAAGAAAGCCCAAAGAAACCCCAAAGAAAGGGGAAAGAAAGCCCAAAGAAACCCCAAAGAAAGGGAAAAGAACGCCCAAGGAAAGGGGAAAGAAAGCCCAAAGAAAGGGGAAATAAAGCCCAAAGAAAGGGGAAAGAAAGCCCAAAGAAAGGGGAAAGAAAGCCCAGAGAAAGCCCAAAGAAAGGGGAAAGAAAGGGGAAAGAAAGCCCAAAGAAAGGGGAAAGAAAGCCCAAAGAAAGGGAAAGAAAGCCCAAAGAAAGGGGAAAGAAAGCCCAAAGAAAGGGGAAAGAAAGCCCAAAGAAAGGGGAAAGACAGCCCAAAGAAAGCCCAAAGAAAGGGGAAAGAAAGCCCAAAGAAAGGGGAAAGGAAAGCTCAAAGAAAGCCCAAAGAAAGGGGAAAGAAAGCCCAAAGAAAGGGGAAGAAATCCCAAAGAAAGGGGAAAGAAAGCCAAAGAAAGGGGAAAGAAAGCCCAGAGAAATCCCAAAGAAAGCCCAAAGAAAGCCCAAAGAAAGGGGAAAGAAAGCCCAAAGAAAGGGGAATGACAGCCCAAAGAAAGGGGAAAGAAAGCCCAAAGAAAGGGGAAAGAAAGCCAAAGAAAGCCCAAAGAAAGCCCAAAGAAAGTGGAAAGAAAGGGGGAAAGAAAGCCCAAAGAAAGGCCAAAGAAAGCTCAAGGAAAGCCCAAAGAAAGGGGAAAGAAAGCCCAAAGAAAGGGGAATGACAGCCCAAAGAAAGGGGAAAGAAAGCCCAAAGAAAGGGGAAAGAAAGCGCAAAGAAAGCCCAAAGAAAGCCCAAAGAAAGCCCAAAGAAAGTGGAAAGAAAGGGGAAAGAAAGCCCAAAGAAAGCCCAAGGAAAGCCCAAAGAAAGGGGAAAGAAAGCCCAAAGAAAGGGGAATGACCGCCCAAAGAAAGGGGAAAGAAAGCCCAAAGAAAGGGGAAAGAAAGCGCAAAGAAAGGGGAAAGAAATCCCAAAGAAAGGGGAAAGAAAGGGGAAAGAAAGCCCAAGAAAGGGGAAAGAAAGCCCAAAGAAAGGGGAAAGAAAGCCCAAAGAAAGGGGAAAGAAAGCCCAGAGAAAGCCCAAAGAAAGCCAAAGAAAGCCCAAAGAAAGGGGAAAGAAAGGGGAAAGAAAGCCCAAAGAAAGGGGAAAGAAAGGGCAAAGAAAGCCCAAAGAAAGCCAAAGAAAGTGGAAAGAAATGGGAAAGAAAGCCCAAAGAAAGCCCAAGGAAAGCCCAAGGAAAGCCCAAAGAAAGGGGAAAGAAAGCCCAAAGAAAGCCCAAGGAAAGCCCAAAGAAAGGGGAAAGAAAGCCCAAAGAAAGGGGAAAGACAGCCCAAAGAAAGGGGAAAGAAAGCCCGAAGAAAGGGGAAAGAAAGCCCAAAGAAAGCCCAAAGAAAGCCCAAGAAATGGAAAGAAAGCCCAAAGAAAGGGGAAAAAAAGCCCAAAGAAAGCCCAAAGAAAGCCCAAAGAAAATGGAAAGAAAGGGGAAAGAAAGCACAAAGAAAGGGGAAAGAAAGCCCAAAGAAAGGGGAAAGAAAGCCCAAAGAAAGCCCAAAGAAAGCCAAAGAAAGCCCAAAGAAAGTGGAAAGAAAGGGGAAAGAAAGCCCAAAGAAAGCCCAAGGAAAGCCCAAAGAAAGGGGAAAGAAAGCCCAAAGAAAGGGGAATGACCGCCCAAAGAAAGGGGAAAGAAAGCCCAAAGAAAGGGGAAAGAAAGCGCAAAGAAAGGAGAAAGAAAGCCCAAAGAAAGGGGAAAGAAAGGGGAAAGAAAGCCCAAAGAAAGGGGAAAGAAAGCCCAAAGAAAGGGAAAGAAAGCCCAAGAAAGGGGAAAGAAAGCCCAGAGAAAGCCCAAAGAAAGCCCAAAGAAAGCCCAAAGAAAGCCCAAAGAAAGGGGAAAGAAAGGGGAAAGAAAGCCCGAAGAAAGGGGAAAGAAAGCCAAAGAAAGGGGGAAGAAAGCCCAAAGAAAGCCCAAAGAAAGGGGAAAGAAAGCGCGAAGAAAGCCCAAAGAAAGGGGAAAGGAAAGCCCAAAGAAAGGGGAAAGAAAGTCAAGGAAAGGGGAAAGAAAGCCCAAAGAAAGGGGAAAGACACCCCAAAGAAAGCCCAAAGAAAGGGGAAAGAAAGCCCAAAGAAAGGGGAAAGAAAGCTCAAAGAAAGCCCAAAGAAATGGAAAGAAAGCCCAAAGAAAGGGGAAAGAAAGCCCAAAGAAAGGGGAAAGAAAGCCCAAAGAAAGGGGAAAGAAAGCCCAAAGAAAGGGGAAAGAAAGCCCAAAGAAAGGGGAATGACAGCCCAAAGAAAGGGGAAAGAAAGCCGCCAAAGAAAGGGGAAAGAAAGCCCAAAGAAAGGGGAAAGAAAGCCCAAAGAAAGTGGAAAGAAAGGGGAAAGAAAACCAAAGAAAGCCCAAAGAAAGCCCAATGAAAGCCCAAAGAAAGGGGAAAGAAAACCCAAAGAAAGGGAAAGAAAGCCCAAAGAAAGCCCAAAGAAAGCCCAAAGAAAGCCCACAGAAAGGGGAAAGAAAGCCCAAAGAAAGGGGAAAGAAAGCTCAAAGAAAGCCCAAGAAAGGGGAAAGAAAGCCCAAAGAAAGGGGAAAGAAAGGGAAAGAAAGCCAAAAGAAAGGGGAAAGAAAGCCCAAAGAAAGCCCAAAGAAAGCCCAAATAAATGGGAAAGAAAGGGGAAAGAAAGCCCAAAGAAAGGGGAAAGAAAGCAAAAAAGAGAGCCCAAGGAAAGGGGAAAGAAAGGGGAAAGAAAGCCCAAAGAAAGGGGAAAGAAAGCCCAAAGAAAGGGGAAAGAAAGCCCAAAGAAAGGGGAAAGAAAGCCAAAGAAAGGGGAAAGAAAGGGGAAAGAAAGCCCAAAGAAAGCCCAAAGAAAGGGGAAAGAAAGCCCAAAGAAACCCCAAAGAAAGGGGAAAGAAAGCCCAAAGAAACCCCAAAGAAAGGGGAAAGAACGCCCAAGGAAAGGGGAAAGAAAGCCCAAAGAAAGGGGAAATAAAGCCCAAAGAAAGGGGAAAGAAAGCCCAAAGAAAGGGGAAAGAAAGCCAGAGAAAGCCCAAAGAAAGGGGAAAGAAAGGGAAAGAAAGCCCAAAGAAAGGGGAAAGAAAGCCCAAAGAAAGGGGAAAGAAAGCCCAAAGAAAGGGGAAAGAAAGCCCAAAGAAGGGGAAAGAAAGCCCAAAGAAAGGGGAAAGACAGCCCAAAGAAAGCCCAAAGAAAGGGGAAAGAAAGCCCAAAGAAAGGGGAAAGAAAGCTCAAAGAAAGCCCAAAGAAAGGGGAAAGAAAGCCCAAAGAAAGGGAAAGAAATCCCAAAGAAAGGGGAAAGAAAGCCCAAAGAAAGGGGAAAGAAAGCCCAGAGAAATCCAAAGAAAGCCCAAAGAAAGCCCAAAGAAAGGGGAAAGAAAGCCCAAAGAAAGGGGAATGACAGCCCAAAGAAAGGGGAAAGAAAGCCCAAAGAAAGGGGAAAGAAAGCCCAAAGAAAGCCCAAGAAAGCCCAAAGAAAGTGGAAAGAAAGGGGAAAGAAAGCCCAAAGAAAGGCCAAAGAAAGCTCAAGGAAAGCCCAAAGAAAGGGGAAAGAAAGCCCAAAGAAAGGGGAATGACAGCCCAAAGAAAGGGGAAAGAAAGCCCAAAGAAAGGGGAAAGAAAGCCCAAAGAAAGCCCAAAGAAAGCCCAAAGAAAGCCCAAAGAAAGTGGAAAGAAAGGGGAAAGAAAGCCCAAAGAAAGCCCAAGGAAAGCCCAAAGAAAGGGGAAAGAAAGCCCAAAGAAAGGGGAATGACCGCCCAAAGAAAGGGGAAAGAAAGCCCAAAGAAAGGGGAAAGAAAGCGCAAAGAAAGGGGAAAGAAATCCCAAAGAAAGGGGAAAGAAAGGGAAAGAAAGCCCAAAGAAAGGGAAAGAAAGCCCAAAGAAAGGGGAAAGAAAGCCCAAAGAAAGGGGAAAGAAAGCCCAGAGAAAGCCCAAAGAAAGCCCAAAGAAAGCCCAAAGAAAGCCCAAAGAAAGGGGAAAGAAAGGGGGAAAGAAAGCCCAAAGAAAGGGGAAAGAAAGGGCAAAGAAAGCCAAAGAAAGCCCAAAGAAAGTGGAAAGAAATGGGAAAGAAAGCCCAAAGAAAGCCAAGGAAAGCCCAAGGAAAGCCCAAAGAAAGGGGAAAGAAAGCCCAAAGAAAGCCCAAGGAAAGCCCAAAGAAAGGGGAAAGAAAGCCCAAAGAAAGGGGAAAGACAGCCAAAGAAAGGGGAAAGAAAGCCCAAAGAAAGGGGAAAGAAAGCCCAAAGAAAGCCCAAAGAAAGCCCAAAGAAATGGGAAAGAAAGCCCAAAGAAAGGGGAAAAAAAGCCCAAAGAAAGCCCAAGGAAAGCCCAAAGAAAATGGAAAGAAAGGGGGAAAGAAAGCACAAAGAAAGGGGAAATAAAGCCCAAAGAAAGCCAAAGAAAGTCCAAAGAAAGCCCACAGAAAGGGGAAAGAAAGCCAAAGAAAGGGGAAAGAAAGCCCAAAGAAAGCACAAAGAAAGCACAAAGAAAGGGGAAAGACAGGGGAAAGAAAGCCCAAGAAAGGGGAAAGAAAGCCCAAAGAAAGCCCAAGAAAGGGGAAAGAAAGTGCAAAGAAATACCAAAGAAAGGGGAAAGAAAGCCCAAAGAAAGGGGAAAGAAAGCCCAAAGAAAGGGAATGACAGCCCTAAGAAAGCGCAAAGAAAGCCCAAAGAAAGCCCAAAGAAAGCCCAAAGAAAGGGGAAAGAAAGGGGAAAGAAAGCCAAAGAAAGGGGAATGACAGCCCAAAGAAAGGGGAAAGAAAGCCCAAAGAAAGGGGAAAGAAAGCCAAAGAAAGGGGAAAGAAAGCCCAAAGAAAGTGGAAAGAAAGGGGAAAGAAAACCAAAGAAAGCCCAAAGAAAGCCCAATGAAAGCCCAAAGAAAGGGGAAAGAAAACCCAAAGAAAGGGGAAAGAAAGCCCAAAGAAAGCCCAAAGAAAGCCCAAAGAAAGCCCACAGAAAGGGGAAAGAAAGCCCAAAGAAAGGGGAAAGAAAGCTCAAAGAAAGCCAAAGAAAGGGAAAGAAAGCCAAAGAAAGGGGAAAGAAAGGGGAAAGAAAGCCAAAAGAAAGGGGAAAGAAAGCCCAAAGAAAGCCAAAGAAAGCCCAAATAAATGGGAAAGAAAGGGGAAAGAAAGCCCAAAGAAAGGGGAAAGAAAGCAAAAAAGAGAGCCCAAGGAAAGGGGAAAGAAAGGGGAAAGAAAGCCCAAAGAAAGGGGAAAGAAAGCCCAAAGAAAGGGGAAAGAAAGCCCAAAGAAAGGGGAAAGAAAGCCAAAAGAAAGGGGAAAGAAGGGAAAGAAAGCCAAAGAAAGCCCAAAGAAAGGGGAAAGAAAGCCCAAAGAAACCCCAAAGAAAGGGGAAAGAAAGCCCAAAGAAACCCCAAAGAAAGGGGAAAGAACGCCAAGGAAAGGGGAAAGAAAGCCCAAAGAAAGGGGAAATAAAGCCCAAAGAAAGGGGAAAGAAAGCCAAAGAAAGGGGAAAGAAAGCCCAGAGAAAGCCCAAAGAAAGGGGAAAGAAAGGGGAAAGAAAGCCCAAAGAAAGGGGAAAGAAAGCCCAAAGAAAGGGGAAAGAAAGCCCAAAGAAAGGGGAAAGAAAGCCCAAAG
Organism: Columba livia; assembly: GCF_036013475.1. Taxonomy (NCBI): domain Eukaryota; kingdom Metazoa; phylum Chordata; class Aves; order Columbiformes; family Columbidae; genus Columba; species Columba livia. The sequence continues at coordinate 73,544 of NW_027043528.1, read as the reverse complement.
AAAGGGGAAAGAAAGCCCAAAGAAAGGGGAAAGACAGCCCAAAGAAAGCCCAAAGAAAGGGGAAAGAAAGCCCAAAGAAAGGGGAAAGAAAGCTCAAAGAAAGCCCAAAGAAAGGGGAAAGAAAGCCAAAGAAAGGGGAAAGAAATCCAAAGAAAGGGGAAAGAAAGCCCAAAGAAAGGGGAAAGAAAGCCCAGAGAAATCCCAAAGAAAGCCCAAAGAAAGCCCAAAGAAAGGGGAAAGAAAGCCCAAAGAAAGGGGAATGACAGCCCAAAGAAAGGGGAAAGAAAGCCCAAAGAAAGGGGAAAGAAAGCCCAAAGAAAGCCAAAGAAAGCCCAAAGAAAGTGGAAAGAAAGGGGAAAGAAAGCCCAAAGAAAGGCCAAAGAAAGCTCAAGGAAAGCCCAAAGAAAGGGGAAAGAAAGCCCAAAGAAAGGGGGAATGACAGCCCAAAGAAAGGGGAAAGAAAGCCCAAAGAAAGGGGAAAGAAAGCCCAAAGAAAGCCCAAAGAAAGCCCAAAGAAAGCCCAAAGAAAGTGGAAAGAAAGGGGAAAGAAAGCCCAAAGAAAGCCCAAGGAAAGCCCAAAGAAAGGGGAAAGAAAGCCCAAAGAAAGGGGAATGACCGCCCAAAGAAAGGGGAAAGAAAGCCAAAGAAAGGGGAAAGAAAGCGCAAAGAAAGGGGAAAGAAATCCCAAAGAAAGGGGAAAGAAAGGGGAAAGAAAGCCCAAAGAAAGGGGAAAGAAAGCCAAAGAAAGGGGAAAGAAAGCCCAAAGAAAGGGGAAAGAAAGCCCAGAGAAAGCCCAAAGAAAGCCCAAGAAGCAGAAAGCCCAAAGAAAGGGGAAGAACCCAAAGAAAGGGAAAGAAAGGCCAAAGAAGAGCCAAAGAAAAGGGCAAAGAAAGCCCAAAGAAAGCCCAAGAAAGTGGAAAGAAATGGGAAAGAAAGCCAAAGAAAGCCCAAGGAAAGCCCAAGGAAAGCCCAAAGAAAGGGGAAAGAAAGCCCAAAGAAAGCCCAAGGAAAGCCCAAAGAAAGGGGAAAGAAAGCCCAAAGAAAGGGGAAAGACAGCCCAAAGAAAGGGGAAAGAAAGCCCAAAGAAAGGGGAAAGAAAGCCCAAAGAAAGCCCAAAGAAAGCCCAAAGAAATGGGAAAGAAAGCCCAAAGAAAGGGGAAAAAAAGCCCAAAGAAAGCCCAAGGAAGCCCAAAGAAAATGAAAGAAAGGGGAAAGAAAGCACAAAGAAAGGGGAAATAAAGCCCAAAGAAAGCCCAAAGAAAGTCCAAAGAAAGCCCACAGAAAGGGGAAAGAAAGCCCAAAGAAAGGGGAAAGAAAGCCCAAAGAAAGCACAAAGAAAGCACAAAGAAAGGGGAAAGACAGGGGAAAGAAAGCCCAAAGAAAGGGGAAAGAAAGCCCAAAGAAAGCCCAAAGAAAGGGGAAAGAAAGTGCAAAGAAATACCAAAGAAAGGGGAAAGAAAGCCCAAAGAAAGGGGAAAGAAAGCCCAAAGAAAGGGAATGACAGCCCAAAGAAAGGGGAAAGAAAGCCCAAAGAAAGGGGAAAGAAAGCCCAAAAAAAGGGGAAAGAAAGCCCAAAGAAAGGGGAAAGAAAGCCCAAAGAAAGCCCAAAGAAAGCCCAAAGAAAGCGGAAAGAAAGGGGAAAGAAGCCCAAAGAAAGCACAAAGAAAGCCCAAGGAAAGCCCAAAGAAAGGGGAAAAAGCCCAAAGAAAGGGGAAAGAAAGCCCAAAGAAATCCAAAGAAAGCCCAAAGAAAGCTCACAGAAAGGGGAAAGAAAGCCCAAAGAAAGGGGAAAGAAAGACCAAAGAAAGCCCAAGGAAAGCCCAAAGAAAGCCCAAATAAAGGGGAAAGAAAGGGGAAAGAAAGCCCAAAGAAAGGGGAAAGAAAGCCCAAAGAAAGGGAAAGAAAGCCCAAAGAAAGGGGAAAGAAAGCCAGAGAAAGCCCAAAGAAAGCCCAAAGAAAGCCCAAAGAAAGCCCAAAGAAAGGGGAAAGAAAGGGGAAAGAAAGCCCGAAGAAAGGGGAAAGAAAGCCCAAAGAAAGGGGGAAGAAAGCCCAAAGAATGCCCAAAGAAAGGGGAAAGAAAGCGCAATGAAAGGGGAAAGAAAGCCCAAAGAAAGGGGGAAATAGAAGCCGAGAAGGGGAGAAAGCCATGAAAGGGGAAGAAAGCCCAAAGAAAGGGGGAAGAAAGCCCAAAGAAAGGGGAAAGAAAGCCCAAAGAAAGGGGGAAGAAAGCCCAAAGAAAGCCAAAGAAAGGGAAAGAAAGGGGACAGAAAGCCCAAAGAAAGCCCAAGAAAGGGGAAAGAAAGCCCAAAGAAAGCCCAAAGAAAGGGGAAAGAAAGCGCGAAGAAAGCCCAAAGAAAGGGGAAGAAAGCCCAAAGAAAGGGGAAAGAAAGTCCAAGGAAAGGGGAAAGAAAGCCCAAAGAAAGGGGAAAGACACCCCAAAGAAAGCCCAAAGAAAGGGGAAAGAAAGCCCAAAGAAAGGGGAAAGAAAGCTCAAAGAAAGCCCAAAGAAATGGGAAAGAAAGCCCAAAGAAAGGGGAAAGAAAGCCCAAAGAAAGGGGAAAGAAAGCCCAAAGAAAGGGGAAAGAAGCCCAAAGAAAGGGGAAAGAAAGCCCAAAGAAAGGGGAATGACAGCCCAAAGAAAGGGGAAAGAAAGCCCAAAGAAAGGGGAAAGAAAGCCCAAAGAAAGGGGAAAGAAAGCCCAAAGAAAGTGGAAAGAAAGGGGAAAGAAAACCAAAGAAAGCCCAAAGAAAGCCCAATGAAAGCCCAAAGAAAGGGGAAAGAAAACCCAAAGAAAGGGGAAAGAAAGCCCAAAGAAAGCCCAAAGAAAGCCCAAAGAAAGCCCACAGAAAGGGGAAAGAAAGCCCAAAGAAAGGGGAAAGAAAGCTCAAGAAAGCCCAAAGAAAGGGGAAAGAAAGCCAAAGAAAGGGGAAAGAAAGGGGAAAGAAAGCCAAAAGAAAGGGAAAGAAAGCCCAAAGAAAGCCCAAGAAAGCCCAAATAAATGGGAAAGAAAGGGGAAAGAAAGCCCAAAGAAAGGGGAAAGAAAGCAAAAAAGAGAGCCCAAGGAAAGGGGAAAGAAAGGGGAAAGAAAGCCCAAAGAAAGGGGAAAGAAAGCCCAAAGAAAGGGGAAAGAAAGCCCAAAGAAAGGGGAAAGAAAGCCAAAAGAAAGGGGAAAGAAAGGGGAAAGAAAGCCCAAGAAAGCCCAAAGAAAGGGAAAGAAAGCCCAAAGAAACCCCAAAGAAAGGGGAAAGAAAGCCCAAAGAAACCCCAAAGAAAGGGGAAAGAACGCCCAAGGAAAGGGGAAAGAAGCCCAAAGAAAGGGGAAATAAAGCCCAAAGAAAGGGGAAAGAAAGCCCAAAGAAAGGGAAAGAAAGCCCAGAGAAAGCCCAAAGAAAGGGGAAAGAAAGGGGAAAGAAAGCCCAAAGAAAGGGGAAAGAAAGCCCAAAGAAAGGGGAAAGAAAGCCCAAAGAAAGGGGAAAGAAAGCCCAAAGAAAGGGGAAAGACAGCCCAAAGAAAGCCCAAAGAAAGGGGAAAGAAAGCCCAAAGAAAGGGGAAAGAAAGCTCAAAGAAAGCCAAAGAAAGGGGAAAGAAAGCCCAAAGAAAGGGGAAAGAAATCCAAAGAAAGGGAAAGAAAGCCCAAAGAAAGGGGAAAGAAAGCCCAGAGAAATCCCAAAGAAAGCCCAAAGAAAGCCCAAAGAAAGGGGAAAGAAAGCCCAAAGAAAGGGGAATGACAGCCCAAAGAAAGGGGAAAGAAAGCCCAAAGAAAGGGGAAAGAAAGCCCAAAGAAAGCCCAAAGAAAGCCAAAGAAAGTGGAAAGAAAGGGGAAAGAAAGCCCAAAGAAAGGCCAAAGAAAGCTCAAGGAAAGCCCAAAGAAAGGGGAAAGAAAGCCCAAAGAAAGGGGAATGACAGCCCAAAGAAAGGGGAAAGAAAGCCCAAAGAAAGGGGAAAGAAAGCCCAAAGAAAGCCCAAAGAAAGCCCAAAGAAAGCCCAAAGAAAGTGGAAAAGAAAGGGGAAAGAAAGCCCAAAGAAAGCCCAAGGAAAGCCCAAAGAAAGGGGAAAGAAAGCCCAAAGAAAGGGGAATGACCGCCCAAAGAAAGGGGAAAGAAAGCCCAAAGAAAGGGGAAAGAAAGCCCAAAGAAAGGGGAAAGAAAGCGCAAAGAAAGGGGAAAGAAATCCCAAAGAAAGGGGAAAGAAAGGGGAAAGAAAGCCCAAAGAAAGGGGAAAGAAAGCCCAAAGAAAGGGGAAAGAAAGCCCAAAGAAAGGGGAAAGAAAGCCCAGAGAAAGCCCAAAGAAAGCCCAAAGAAAGCCCAAAGAAAGCCCAAAGAAAGGGGAAAGAAAGGGGAAAGAAAGCCCAAAGAAAGGGGAAAGAAAGGGCAAAGAAAGCCCAAAGAAAGCCCAAAGAAAGTGGAAAGAAATGGGAAAGAAAGCCCAAAGAAAGCCCAAGGAAAGCCCAAGGAAAGCCCAAAGAAAGGGGAAAGAAAGCCCAAAGAAAGCCCAAGGAAAGCCCAAAGAAAGGGGAAAGAAAGCCCAAAGAAAGGGGAAAGACAGCCCAAAGAAAGGGGAAAGAAAGCCCAAAGAAAGGGGAAAGAAAGCCCAAAGAAAGCCCAAAGAAAGCCCAAAGAAATGGGAAAGAAAGCCCAAAGAAAGGGGAAAAAAAAGCCCAAAGAAAGCCCAAGGAAAGCCCAAAGAAAATGGAAAGAAAGGGGAAAGAAAGCACAAAGAAAGGGGAAATAAAGCCCAAAGAAAGCCCAAAGAAAGTCCAAAGAAAGCCCACAGAAAGGGGAAAGAAAGCCCAAAGAAAGGGGAAAGAAAGCCCAAAGAAAGCACAAAGAAAGCACAAAGAAAGGGGAAAGACAGGGGAAAGAAAGCCCAAAGAAAGGGGAAAGAAAGCCCAAAGAAAGCCCAAAGAAAGGGGAAAGAAAGTGCAAAGAAATACCAAAGAAAGGGGAAAGAAAGCCCAAAGAAAGGGGAAAGAAAGCCAAAGAAAGGGGAATGACAGCCCTAAGAAAGCGCAAAGAAAGCCCAAGAAAGCCCAAAGAAAGCCCAAAGAAAGGGGGAAAGAAAGGGGAAAGAAAGCCCAAAGAAAGGGGAAAGAAAGGGGAAAGAAAGCCCAAAGAAAGCCCAAAGAAAGCCCAAGAAAGGGGAAAGAAAGCCCAAAGAAAGGGGAATGACAGCCCAAAGAAAGGGGAAAGAAAGCCCAAAGAAAGGGGAAAGAAAGCCCAAAAAAAGGGGAAAGAAAGCCCAAAGAAAGGGGAAAGAAAGCCAAAGAAAGCCCAAAGAAAGCCCAAAGAAAGCGGAAAGAAAGGGGAAGAAAGCCCAAAGAAAGCACAAAGAAAGCCCAAGGAAAGCCCAAAGAAAGGGGAAAGAAAGCCCAAAGAAAGGGAAAGAAAGCCCAAAGAAATCCCAAAGAAAGCCCAAAGAAAGCTCACAGAAAGGGGAAAGAAAGCCCAAAGAAAGGGGAAAGAAAGACCAAAGAAAGCCCAAGGAAAGCCAAAAAGAAAGCCCAAATAAAGGGGAAAGAAAGGGGAAAGAAAGCCCAAAGAAAGGGGAAAGAAAGCAAAAAAGAGAGCCCAAGGAAAGGGGAAAGAAAGGGAAAAGAAAGCCCAAAGAAAGGGGAAAGAAAGCCCAAAGAAAGGGGAAAGAAAGCCCAAAGAAAGGGGGAAAGAAAGGGGAAAGAAAGCCAAAAGAAAGGGGGAAAGAAAGGGTAAAGAAAGCCCAAAGAAAGCCCAAAGAAAGGGGAAAGAAAGCCCAAAGAAACCCCAAAGAAAGGGGAAAGAAAGCCCAAAGAAACCCCAAAGAAAGGGGAAAGAAAGCCCAAAGAAAGGGGGAAAGAAAGCCCAAGGAAAGGGGAAAGAAAGCCCAAAAAAAGGGGAAATAAAGCCCAAAGAAAGGGGGAAAGAAAGCCCAAAGAAAGGGGAAAGAAAGCCCAGAGAAAGCCCAAAGGAAGGGGAAAGAAAGGGGAAAGAAAGCCCAAAGAAAGCCCAAAGAAAGGGGAAAGAAAGCCCAAAGAAAGGGAAAGAAAGCCCAAAGAAAGGGGAAAGAAAGCCCAAAGAAAGGGGAAAGAAAGCCCAAAGAAAGGGAAAGACAGCCCAAAGAAAGCCCAAAGAAAGGGGAAAGAAAGCCCAAAGAAAGGGGAAAGAAAGCTCAAAGAAAGGGGAAAGAAAGCCCAAAGAAAGGGGAAAGAAAGCCCAAAGAAAGGGGAAAGAAAGCCCAGAGAAATCCCAAAGAAAGCCCAAAGAAAGCCCAAAGAAAGGGAAAGAAAGCCCAAAGAAAGGGGAATGACAGCCCAAAGAAAGGGGAAAGAAAGCCCAAAGAAAGGGGAAAGAAAGCCCAAAGAAAGCCCAAAGAAAGCCCAAAGAAAGTGGAAAGAAAGGGGAAAGAAAGGGGAAAGAAAGCCCAAAGAAAGCCCAAGGAAAGCCCAAAGAAAGGGGAAAGAAAGCCCAAAGAAAGGGGAATGACCGCCCAAAGAAAGGGGAAAGAAAGCCCAAAGAAAGGGGAAAGAAAGCGCAAAGAAAGGGGAAAGAAATCCCAAAGAAAGGGGAAAGAAAGGGGAAAGAAAGCCCAAAGAAAGGGGAAAGAAAGCCCAAAGAAAGGGGAAAGAAAGCCCAAAGAAAGGGGAAAGAAAGCCCAAAGAAAGGGGAAAGAAAGCCCAGAGAAAGCCCAAAGAAAGCCCAAAGAAAGCCCAAAGAAAGCCCAAAGAAAGGGGAAAGAAAGGGGGAAAGAAAGCCCAAAGAAAGGGGAAAGAAAGGGGCAAAGAAAGCCCAAAGAAAGCCCAAAGAAAGTGGAAAGAAATGGGAAAGAAAGCCCAAAGAAAGCCCAAGGAAAGCCCAAGGAAAGCCCAAAGAAAGGGGAAAGAAAGCCCAAAGAAAGCCCAAGGAAAGCCCAAAGAAAGGGGAAAGAAAGCCCAAAGAAAGGGGAAAGACAGCCCAAAGAAAGGGGAAAGAAAGCCCAAAGAAAGGGGAAAGAAAGCCCAAAGAAAGCCCAAAGAAAGCCCAAAGAAATGGGAAAGAAAGCCAAAGAAAGGGGAAAAAAAGCCCAAAGAAAGCCCAAAGAAAGCCCAAAGAAAATGGAAAGAAAGGGGAAAGAAAGCACAAAGAAAGGGGAAATAAAGCCCAAAGAAAGCCCAAAGAAAGTCCAAAGAAAGCCCACAGAAAGGGGAAAGAAAGCCCAAAGAAAGGGGAAAGAAAGCCCAAAGAAAGCCCAAAGAAAGCACAAAGAAAGGGGGAAAGACAGGGGAAAGAAAGCCCAAAGAAAGGGGAAAGAAAGCCCAAAGAAAGCCCAAAGAAAGGGGAAAGAAAGTGCAAAGAAATACCAAAGAAAGGGGAAAGAAAGCCCAAAGAAAGGGGAAAGAAAGCCCAAAGAAAGGGAATGACAGCCCTAAGAAAGCGCAAAGAAAGCCCAAAGAAAGCCCAAAGAAAGCCCAAAGAAAGGGGAAAGAAAGGGAAAGAAAGCCCAAAGAAAGGGGAAAGAAAGGGGAAAGAAAGCCCAAAGAAAGCCCAAAGAAAGCTCAAAGAAAGGGGAAAGAAAGCCCAAAGAAAGGGGAATGACAGCCCAAAGAAAGGGGAAAGAAAGCCCAAAGAAAGGGGAAAGAAAGCCCAAAAAAAGGGGAAAGAAAGCCCAAAGAAAGGGGGAAAGAAAGCCCAAAGAAAGCCCAAAGAAAGCCCAAAGAAAGCGGAAAGAAAGGGGAAAGAAAGCCCAAAGAAAGCACAAAGAAAGCCCAAGGAAAGCCCAAAGAAAGGGGAAAGAAAGCCCAAAGAAAGGGGAAAGAAAGCCCAAAGAAATCCAAAGAAAGCCCAAAGAAAGCTCACAGAAAGGGGAAAGAAAGCCCAAAGAAAGGGGAAAGAAAGACCAAAGAAAGCCCAAAGAAAGCCCAAAGAAAGCCCAAATAAAGGGGGAAAGAAAGGGGAAAGAAAGCCCAAAGAAAGGGGAAAGAAAGCAAAAAAGAGAGCCCAAGGAAAGGGGAAAGAAAGGGAAAAGAAAGCCCAAAGAAAGGGGAAAGAAAGCCCAAAGAAAGGGGAAAGAAAGCCCAAAGAAAGGGGAAAGAAAGGGGAAAGAAAGCCAAAAGAAAGGGGAAAGAAAGGGTAAAGAAAGCCCAAAGAAAGCCCAAAGAAAGGGGAAAGAAAGCCCAAAGAAACCCCAAAGAAAGGGGAAAGAAAGCCCAAAGAAACCCAAAGAAAGGGGAAAGAAAGCCCAAAGAAAGGGGAAAGAAAGCCCAAGGAAAGGGGAAAGAAAGCCCAAAAAAAGGGGAAAATAAAGCCCAAAGAAAGGGGAAAGAAAGCCCAAAGAAAGGGGAAAGAAAGCCCAGAGAAAGCCCAAAGGAAGGGGAAAGAAAGGGGAAAGAAAGCCCAAAGAAAGGGGAAAGAAAGCCAAAGAAAGGGGAAAGAAAGCCCAAAGAAAGGGGAAAGACAGCCCAAAGAAAGCCCAAAGAAAGGGGAAAGAAAGAACAAAGAAAGGGGGAAAGAAAGCTCAAAGAAAGCCCAAAGAAAGGGGAAAGAAAGCCCAAAGAAAGGGGAAAGAAAGCCCAAAGAAAGGGGAAAGAAAGCCCAAAGAAAGGGGAAAGAAAGCCCAGAGAAAGGGGAAAGAAAGTCAAAGAAATGGGAAAGAAAGCCCAAAGAAAGGGGAAAGACACCCCAAAGAAAGCCCAAAGAAAGGGGAAAGAAAGCCCAAAGAAAGGGGAAAGAAAGCTCAAGGAAAGCCCAAAGAAGGGGAAAGAAAGCCCAAAGAAAGGGGAAAGAAAGCCCAAAGAAAGGGGAAAGAAAGGCCAAAGAAAGCCCAAAGAAAGCCCAAAGAAAGCCCAAAGAAAATGGAAAGAAAGGGGAAAGAAAGCACAAAGAAAGCCCAAAGAAAGCCAAGGAAAGCCAAAAGAAAGGGGGAAAGAAAGCCCAAAGAAAGGGGGAAAGAAAGCCCAAAGAAAGCCCAAAGAAAGCCCAAAGAAATTGGACAGAAAGGGGAAAGAAAAGCCCAAAGAAAGCCAAGGAAAGCCCAAAGAAAGGGGAAAGAAAGCCCAAAGAAAGGGGAAAGAAAGCCCAAAGAAAGCCCAAAGAAAGGGGAAAGAAAGCCCAAAGAAAGGGGAAAGAAAGCCCAAAGAAAGCCCAAAGAAAGCCCAAAGAAAATGAAAGAAAGGGGAAAGAAAGCACAAAGAAAGCCCAAAGAAAGCCCAAGGAAAGCCAAAAGAAAGGGGAAAGAAAGCCCAAAGAAAGGGGAGAGAAATCACAAAGAAAGCCCAAAGAAAGTCCAAAGAAAGCCCACAGAAAGGGGAAAGAAAGCCCAAAGAAAGTGGAGAGAAAGCCCAAAGAAAGCCCAAAGAAAGGGGAAAGAAAGCCCAAAGAAAGCCCAAAGAAAAGGGAAAGAAAGGGGAAAGAAAGCACAAAGAAAGGGGAAAGAAAGCCCAAAGAAAGCCCAAAGAAAGGGTAAAGAAAGCCCAAAGAAAGGGGAAAGAAAGCCCAAAGAAAGGGGAAAGAAAACCCAAAGAAAGGGAAAGAAAGCCCAGAGAAAGCCCAAAGAAAGGGGAAAGAAGGGGGAAAGAAAGCCCAAAGAAAGGGGAAAGAAAGCCCAAAAAAGGGGAAAGAAAGCCCAAAGAAAGCCCAAAGAAAGCCCAAAGAAAGGGGAAAGAAAGCCCAAAGAAAGGGGAAAGACAGCCCAAAAGAAATCCCAAAGAAAGCCCAAAGAAAGCCCAAAGAAGGGGAAAGAAAGCTCAAAGAAAGCCCAAAGAAAGGGGAAAGAAAGCCCAAAGAAAGTGGAAAGAAAGCCCAAAGAAAGGGGAAAGAAAGCCCAGAGAAATCCCAAAGAAAGCCCAAAGAATGCCCAAAGAAAGGGAAAGAAAGCCCAAAGAAAGGGGAAAGAAAGCCCAAAGAAAGGGGAATGACAGCACAAAGAAAGGGGAAAGAAAGCCCAAAGAAAGGGGAAAGAAAGCCCAAAGAAAGCCCAAAGAAAGCCCAAAGAAAAGGGAAAGAAAGGGGAAAGAAAGCCCAAAGAAAGTGGAGAGAAAGCCGAAAGAAAGCCCAAAGAAAGGGGAAAGAAAGCCCAAAGAAAGCCCAAAGAAACGGGAAAGAAAGGGGAAAGAAAGCACAAAGAAAGGGGAAAGAAAGCCCAAAGAAAGCCCAAAGAAAGCCCAAAGAAAGGGGAAAGAAAGGGGAAAGAAAGCCCAAAGAAAGTGGAGAGAAAGCCCAAAGAAAGCCCAAAGAAAGGGGAAAGAAAGCCCAAAGAAAGGGGAATGACAGCCCAAAGAAAGGGGGAAGAAAGCCCAAAGAAAGCCCAAAGAAAGGGGAAAGAAAGCGCAAAGAAAGCCCAAAGAAAGGAGAAAGAAAGCCCAAAGAAAGGGGAAAGAAAGCCCAAAGAAAGGGAAAGAAAGCCCAAAGAAAGCCCAAAGAAAGGGGAAAGAAAGGGGAAAGAAAGCCCAAAGAAAGTGGAGAGAAAGCCCAAAGAAAGCCCAAAGAAAGGGGAAAGAAAGCCCAAAGAAAGGGGAATGACAGCCCAAAGAAAGGGGGAAGAAAGCCCAAAGAAAGCCCAAAGAAAGGGGAAAGAAAGCGCAAAGAAAGCCCAAAGAAAGGAGAAAGAAAGCCCAAAGAAAGGGGAAAGAAAGCCCAAAGAAAGGGGAAAGAAAGCCCAAAGAAAGCCCAAAGAAAGGGGAAAGAAAGCCCAAAGAAAGGGGAAAGAAAGCTCAAAGAAAGCCCAAAGAAAGGGGAAAGAAAGCCCAAAGAAAGGGGAAAGAAAGCCCAAAGAAAGGGGAAAGAAAGCCCAAAGAAAGGGGAATGACAGCCCAAAGAAAGGGGAAAGAAAGCCCAGAGAAAGCCCAAAGAAAGCCCAAAGAAAGCCCAAAGAAAGGGGAAAGAAAGGGGAAAGAAAACCCAAAGAAAGCCCAAAGAAAGCCCAAGGAAAGCCCAAAGAAAGGGGAAAGAAATCCCAAAGAAAGGGAAAGAAAGCCCAAAGAAAGCCCAAAGAAAGCCCAAAGAAAGCACACAGAAAGGGGAAAGAAAGCCCAAAGAAAGGGGAAAGAAAGCCCAAAGAAAGCCCAAAGAAAGCCAAAGAAAACCCAAAGAAAGCCCAAATAAAGCCCAAAGAAAGCCCAAAGAAAGGGGAAAGAAAGCCCAAAGAAAGGGGAATGACAGCCCAAAGAAAGCACAAAGAAAGCCCATAGAAAGCCCAAAGAAAGCCCAAAGAAAGGGGAAAGAAAGGGGAAAGAAAGCCCAAAGAAAGGGGAAAGAAAGGGGAAAGAAAGCCCAAAGAAAGCCCAAAGAAAGCCCAAAGAAAGTGGAAAGAAAGGGGAAAGAAAGCCCAAAGAAAGCCCAAAGAAAGCCCAAGGAAAGCCCAAAGAAAGGGGAAAGAAAGCCCAAAGAAAGGGGAATGACCGCCCAAAGAAAGGGGAAAGAAAGCCCAAAGAAAGGGGAAAGAAAGCCCAAAGAAAGGGGAAAGAAAGCCCAAAGAATGGGGAAAGAAAGCCCAAGAAAGCCCAAAGAAAGCCCAAAGAAAGTGGAAAGAAAGGAGAAAGAAAGCCCAAAGAAAGCCCAAAGAAAGGGGAAAGAAAGCCCAAAGAAAGGGGAAAGAAAGCCCAAAGAAAGCCCAAAGAAAGCCCAAAGAAAGCCCAAAGAAAGCCCAAATAGAGCCCAAAGAAAGCCCAAAGAAAGCCAAAGAAAGCCCAAAGAAAGCCCAAAGAAAGGGGAAAGAAAGCCCAAAGAAAGGGGAATGACAGCCCAAAGAAAGCCCAAAGAAAGCCCAAAGAAAGCCCAAAGAAAGCCCAAAGAAAGCCCAAAGAAAGGGGGAAAGAAAGCCCAAAGAAAGGGGAAAGAAAGGGCAAAGAAAGCCCAAAGAAAGCCCAAAGAAAGCCCAAAGAAAGTGGAAAGAAAGGGGAAAGAAAGCCAAAGAAAGCCCAAGGAAAGCCCAAGGAAAGCCCAAAGAAAGGGGAATGACAGCCCAAAGAAAGGGGAAAGAAAGCCCAAAGAAAGGGGAAAGAAAGCCCAAAAAAAGGGGAAAGAAAGACCAAAGAAAGGGGAAAGAAAGCCAAGAAAGCCCAAAGAAAGCGGAAAGAAAGGGGAAAGAAAGCCCAAAGAAAGCACAAAGAAAGCCCAAGGAAAGCCCAAAGAAAGTGGAAAGAAAGCCCAAAGAAAGGGGAAAGAAAGCCCAAAGAAATCCCAAAGAAAGCCTAAAGAAAGCTCAAAGAAAGGGGAAAGAAATCCCAAAGAAAGGGGAAAGAAAGCCCAAAGAAAGCCCAAAGAAAGCCCATATAAAGGGGAAAGAAAGGGGAAAGAAAGCCCAAAGAAAGGGGAAAGAAAGCCCAAAGAAAGGGGAAAGAAAGGGGAAAGAAAGCCAAAAGAAAGGGGAAAGAAAGGGGAAAGAAAGCCCAAAGAAAGCCCAAAGAAAGGGGAAAGAAAGCCCAAAGAAACCCCAAAGAAAGGGGGAAAGAAAGCCCAAAGAAACCCCAAAGAAAGGGGAAAGAAAGCCCAAAGAAAGGGGAAAGAACGCCCAAGGAAAGGGGAAAGAAAGCCCAAAGAAAGGGGAAATAAAGCCCAAAGAAAGGGGAAAGAAAGCCCAAAGAAAGGGGAAAGAAAGCCCAGAGAAAGCCCAAAGAAAGGGGAAAGAAAGGGGAAAGAAAGCCCAAAGAAAGGGGAAAGAAAGCCCAGAGAAAGCCCAAAGAAAGGGGAAAGAAAGGGGAAAGAAAGCCCAAAGAAAGCCCAAAGAAAGGGGAAAGAAAGCCCAAAGAAAGGGAAAAGAAAGCCCAAAGAAAGGGGAAAGAAAGCCCAAAGAAAGGGGAAAGAAAGCCCAAAGAAAGGGGAAAGACAGCCCAAAGAAAGCCCAAAGAAAGGGGAAAGAAAGCCCAAAGAAAGGGAAAGAAAGCTCAAAGAAAGCCCAAAGAAAGGGGAAAAGCCCAAAGAAAGGGGAAAGAAAGCCCAAAGAAAGGGGAAAGAAAGCCCAAAGAAAGGGGAAAGAAAGCCCAAAGAAAGGGGAAAGAAAGCCCAGAGAAATCCCAAAGAAAGCCCAAAGAAAGCCCAAAGAAAGGGGAAAGAAAGGGGAAAGAAAGCCCAAAGAAAGTGGAGAGAAAGCCCAAAGAAAGCCCAAAGAAAGGGGAAAGAAAGCCCAAAGAAAGGGGAATGACAGCCCAAAGAAAGGGGGAAGAAAGCCCAAAGAAAGCCCAAAGAAAGGGGAAAGAAAGCGCAAAGAAAGCCCAAAGAAAGGAGAAAGAAAGCCCAAAGAAAGGGGAAAGAAAGCCCAAAGAAAGGGGAAAGAAAGCCCAAAGAAAGCCCAAAGAAAGGGGAAAGAAAGGGGAAAGAAAGCCCAAAGAAAGTGGAGAGAAAGCCCAAAGAAAGCCCAAAGAAAGGGGAAAGAAAGCCCAAAGAAAGGGGAATGACAGCCCAAAGAAAGGGGGAAGAAAGCCCAAAGAAAGCCCAAAGAAAGGGGAAAGAAAGCGCAAAGAAAGCCCAAAGAAAGGAGAAAGAAAGCCCAAAGAAAGGGGAAAGAAAGCCCAAAGAAAGGGGAAAGAAAGCCCAAAGAAAGCCCAAAGAAAGGGGAAAGAAAGCCCAAAGAAAGGGGAAAGAAAGCTCAAAGAAAGCCCAAAGAAAGGGGAAAGAAAGCCCAAAGAAAGGGGAAAGAAAGCCCAAAGAAAGGGGAAAGAAAGCCCAAAGAAAGGGGAATGACAGCCCAAAGAAAGGGGAAAGAAAGCCCAGAGAAAGCCCAAAGAAAGCCCAAAAAAGCCCAAAGAAAGTGGGAAAGAAAGGGGAAAGAAAACCCAAAGAAAGCCCAAAGAAAGCCCAAGGAAAGCCCAAAGAAAGGGGAAAGAAACCCCAAAGAAAGGGGAAAGAAAGCCCAAAGAAAGCCCAAAGAAAGCCCAAAGAAAGCACACAGAAAGGGGAAAGAAAGCCCAAAGAAAGGGGAAAGAAAGCCCAAAGAAAGCCCAAAGAAAGCCCAAAGAAAACCCAAAGAAAGCCCAAATAAAGCCCAAAGAAAGCCCAAAGAAAGGGGAAAGAAAGCCCAAAGAAAGGGGAATGACAGCCCAAAGAAAGCACAAAGAAAGCCCATAGAAAGCCCAAAGAAAGCCCAAAGAAAGGGGAAAGAAAGGGGAAAGAAAGCCCAAAGAAAGGGGAAAGAAAGGGGAAAGAAAGCCCAAAGAAAGCCCAAAGAAAGCCCAAAGAAAGTGGAAAGAAAGGGGAAAGAAAGCCCAAAGAAAGCCCAAAGAAAGCCCAAGGAAAGCCCAAAGAAAGGGGAAAGAAAGCCCAAAGAAAGGGGAATGACCGCCCAAAGAAAGGGGAAAGAAAGCCCAAAGAAAGGGGAAAGAAAGCCCAAAGAAAGGGGAAAGAAAGCCCAAAGAATGGGGAAAGAAAGCCCAAGAAAGCCCAAAGAAAGCCCAAAGAAAGTGGAAAGAAAGGAGAAAGAAAGCCCAAAGAAAGCCCAAAGAAAGGGGAAAGAAAGCCCAAAGAAAGGGGAAAGAAAGCCCAAAGAAAGCCCAAAGAAAGCCCAAAGAAAGCCCAAAGAAAGCCCAAATAGAGCCCAAAGAAAGCCCAAAGAAAGCCCAAAGAAAGCCCAAAGAAAGCCCAAAGAAAGGGGAAAGAAAGCCCAAAGAAAGGGGAATGACAGCCCAAAGAAAGCCCAAAGAAAGCCCAAAGAAAGCCCAAAGAAAGCCCAAAGAAAGCCCAAAGAAAGGGGAAAGAAAGCCCAAAGAAAGGGGAAAGAAAGGGCAAAGAAAGCCCAAAGAAAGCCCAAAGAAAGCCCAAAGAAAGTGGAAAGAAAGGGGAAAGAAAGCCCAAAGAAAGCCCAAGGAAAGCCCAAGGAAAGCCCAAAGAAAGGGGAATGACAGCCCAAAGAAAGGGGAAAGAAAGCCCAAAGAAAGGGGAAAGAAAGCCCAAAAAAAGGGGAAAGAAAGACCAAAGAAAGGGGAAAGAAAGCCCAAGAAAGCCCAAAGAAAGCGGAAAGAAAGGGGAAAGAAAGCCCAAAGAAAGCACAAAGAAAGCCCAAGGAAAGCCCAAAGAAAGTGGAAAGAAAGCCCAAAGAAAGGGGAAAGAAAGCCCAAAGAAATCCCAAAGAAAGCCTAAAGAAAGCTCAAAGAAAGGGGAAAGAAATCCCAAAGAAAGGGGAAAGAAAGCCCAAAGAAAGCCCAAAGAAAGCCCATATAAAGGGGAAAGAAAGGGGAAAGAAAGCCCAAAGAAAGGGGAAAGAAAGCCCAAAGAAAGGGGAAAGAAAGGGGAAAGAAAGCCAAAAGAAAGGGGAAAGAAAGGGGAAAGAAAGCCCAAAGAAAGCCCAAAGAAAGGGGAAAGAAAGCCCAAAGAAACCCCAAAGAAAGGGGAAAGAAAGCCCAAAGAAACCCCAAAGAAAGGGGAAAGAAAGCCCAAAGAAAGGGGAAAGAACGCCCAAGGAAAGGGGAAAGAAAGCCCAAAGAAAGGGGAAATAAAGCCCAAAGAAAGGGGAAAGAAAGCCCAAAGAAAGGGGAAAGAAAGCCCAGAGAAAGCCCAAAGAAAGGGGAAAGAAAGGGGAAAGAAAGCCCAAAGAAAGGGGAAAGAAAGCCCAGAGAAAGCCCAAAGAAAGGGGAAAGAAAGGGGAAAGAAAGCCCAAAGAAAGCCCAAAGAAAGGGGAAAGAAAGCCCAAAGAAAGGGAAAAGAAAGCCCAAAGAAAGGGGAAAGAAAGCCCAAAGAAAGGGGAAAGAAAGCCCAAAGAAAGGGGAAAGACAGCCCAAAGAAAGCCCAAAGAAAGGGGAAAGAAAGCCCAAAGAAAGGGAAAGAAAGCTCAAAGAAAGCCCAAAGAAAGGGGAAAGAAAGCCCAAAGAAAGGGGAAAGAAAGCCCAAAGAAAGGGGAAAGAAAGCCCAAAGAAAGGGGAAAGAAAGCCCAGAGAAATCCCAAAGAAAGCCCAAAGAAAGCCCAAAGAAAGGGGAAAGAAAGCCCAAAGAAAGGGGAATGACAGCCCAAAGAAAGGGGAAAGAAAGCCCAAAGAAAGGGGAAAGAAAGCCCAAAGAAAGCCCAAAGAAAGCCCAAAGAAAGTGGAAAGAAAGGGGAAAGAAAGCCCAAAGAAACGCCAAAGAAAGCTCAAGGAAAACCCAAAGAAAGGGGAAAGAAAGCCCAAAGAAAGCCCAAGGAAAGCCCAAAGAAAGGGGAAAGAAAGCCCAAAGAAAGGGGAAAGAAAGCCCAAAGAAAGCCCAAAGAAAGCCCAAAGAAAGCCCAAAGAAAGTGGAAAGAAAGGGGAAAGAAAGCCCAAAGAAAGCCCAAGGAAAGCCCAAAGAAAGGGGAAAGAAAGCCCAAGGAAAGGGGAATGAACGCCCAAAGAAAGGGGAAAGAAAGCCCAAAGAAAGGGGAAAGAAAGCGCAAAGAAAGGAGAAAGAAAGCCCAAAGAAAGGGGAAAGAAAGGGGAAAGAAAGCCCAAAGAAAGGGGAAAGAAAGCCCAAAGAAAGGGGAAAGAAAGCCCAAAGAAAGGGGAAAGAAAGCCCAGAGAAAGCCCAAAGAAAGCCCAAAGAAAGCCCAAAGAAAGCCCAAAGAAAGCCCAAAGAAAAGGGAAAGAAAGCCCGAAGAAAGGGGAAAGAAAGCCCAAAGAAAGGGGGAAGAAAGCCCAAAGAAAGCCCAAAGAAAGGGGAAAGAAAGCGCAATGAAAGGGGAAAGAAAGCCCAAAGAAAGGGGAAATAAAGCCCATAGAAAGGGGAAAGAAAGCCCAAAGAAAGGGGGAAGAAAGCCCAGAGAAATCCCAAAGAAAGCCCAAAGAAAGCACAAAAAAAAGGGAAAGAAAACCCAAGGAATGGGGAAAGAAAGCCCAAAGAAAGGGGAATGACAGCCCAAAGAAAGGGGAAAGAAAGCCCAAAGAAAGGGGAAAGAAAGCCCAAAGAAAGCCCAAAGAAAGCCCAAAGAAAGTGGAAAGAAAGGGGAAAGAAAGCCCAAAGAAAGGCCAAAGAAAGCTCAAGGAAAGCCCAAAGAAAGGGGAAAGAAAGCCCAAAGAAAGGGGAATGACAGCCCAAAGAAAGGGGAAAGAAAGCCCAAAGAAAGGGGAAAGAAAGCCCAAAGAAAGGGGAAAGAAAGCCCAAAGAAAGCCCAAAGAAAGCCCAAAGAAAGCCCAAAGAAAGTGGAAAGAAAGGGGAAAGAAAGCCCAAAGAAAGGGGAATGACAGCCCAAAGAAAGGGGAAAGAAAGCCCAAAGAAGGGGGAAAGAAAGCCCAAAGAAAGGAGAAAGAAAGCCCAAAGAAAGGGGAAAGAAAGGGGAAAGAAAGCCCAAAGAAAGGGGAAAGAAAGGGGAAAGAAAGCCCAAAGAAAGCCCAAAGAAAGGGGAAAGAAAGCCCAAAGAAACCCCAAAGAAATGGGAAAGAAAGCCCAAAGAAACCCCAAAGAAAGGGGAAAGAAAGCCCAAAGAAAGGGGAAAGAAAGCGCAATGAAAGGGGAAAGAAAGCCCAAAGAAAGGGGAAATAAAGCCCAAAGAAAGGGGAAAGAAAGCCCAAAGAAAGGGGAAAGAAAGCCCAAAGAAAGGGGAATGACAGCCCAAAGAAAGGGGAAAGAAAGCCCAAAGAAAGGGGAAAGAAAGCCCAAAGAAAGGGGAAGGAAAGCCCAAAGAAAGTGGAAAGAAAGGGGAAAGAAAACCAAAGAAAGCCCAAAGAAAGCCCAATGAAAGCCCAAAGAAAGGGGAAAGAAAACCCAAAGAAAGGAGAAAGAAAGCCCAAAGAAAGCCCAAAGAAAGCCCAAAGAAAGCCCACAGAAAGGGGAAAGAAAGCCCAAAGAAAGGGGAAAGAAAGCTCAAAGAAAGCCCAAAGAAAGGGGAAAGAAAGCCCAAAGAAAGGGGAAAGAAAGGGGAAAGAAAGCCAAAAGAAAGGGGAAAGAAAGCCCAAAGAAAGCCCAAAGAAAGCCCAAATAAATGGGAAAGAAAGGGGAAAGAAAGCCCAAAGAAAGGGGAAAGAAAGCAAAAAAGAGAGCCCAAGGAAAGGGGAAAGAAAGGGGAAAGAAAGCCCAAAGAAAGGGGAAAGAAAGCCCAAAGAAAGGGGAAAGAAAGCCCAAAGAAAGGGGAAAGAAAGGGGAAAGAAAGCCAAAAGAAAGGGGAAAGAAAGGGGAAAGAAAGCCCAAAGAAAGCCCAAAGAAAGGGGAAAGAAAGCCCAAAGAAACCCCAAAGAAAGGGGAAAGAAAGCCCAAAGAAACCCCAAAGAAAGGGGAAAGAACGCCCAAGGAAAGGGGAAAGAAAGCCCAAAGAAAGGGGAAATAAAGCCCAAAGAAAGGGGAAAGAAAGCCCAAAGAAAGGGGAAAGAAAGCCCAGAGAAAGCCCAAAGAAAGGGGAAAGAAAGGGGAAAGAAAGCCCAAAGAAAGGGGAAAGAAAGCCCAAAGAAAGGGGAAAGAAAGCCCAAAGAAAGGGGAAAGAAAGCCCAAAGAAAGGGGAAAGAAAGCCCAAAGAAAGGGGAAAGACAGCCCAAAGAAAGCCCAAAGAAAGGGGAAAGAAAGCCCAAAGAAAGGGGAAAGAAAGCTCAAAGAAAGCCCAAAGAAAGGGGAAAGAAAGCCCAAAGAAAGGGGAAAGAAAGCCCAAAGAAAGGGGAAAGAAAGCCCAAAGAAAGGGGAAAGAAAGCCCAGAGAAATCCCAAAGAAAGCCCAAAGAAAGCCCAAAGAAAGGGGAAAGAAAGCCCAAAGAAAGGGGAATGACAGCCCAAAGAAAGGGGAAAGAAAGCCCAAAGAAAGGGGAAAGAAAGCCCAAAGAAAGCCCAAAGAAAGCCCAAAGAAAGTGGAAAGAAAGGGGAAAGAAAGCCCAAAGAAAGGCCAAAGAAAGCTCAAGGAAAGCCCAAAGAAAGGGGAAAGAAAGCCCAAAGAAAGGGGAATGACAGCCCAAAGAAAGGGGAAAGAAAGCCCAAAGAAAGGGGAAAGAAAGCCCAAAGAAAGCCCAAAGAAAGCCCAAAGAAAGCCCAAAGAAAGCCCAAAGAAAGTGGAAAGAAAGGGGAAAGAAAGCCCAAAGAAAGCCCAAGGAAAGCCCAAAGAAAGGGGAAAGAAAGCCCAAAGAAAGGGGAATGACCGCCCAAAGAAAGGGGAAAGAAAGCCCAAAGAAAGGGGAAAGAAAGCGCAAAGAAAGGGGAAAGAAAGCCCAAAGAAAGGGGAAAGAAAGGGGAAAGAAAGCCCAAAGAAAGGGGAAAGAAAGCCCAAAGAAAGGGGAAAGAAAGCCCAAAGAAAGGGGAAAGAAAGCCCAGAGAAAGCCCAAAGAAAGCCCAAAGAAAGCCCAAAGAAAGCCCAAAGAAAGGGGAAAGAAAGGGGAAAGAAAGCCCAAAGAAAGGGGAAAGAAAGGGCAAA
Organism: Columba livia; assembly: GCF_036013475.1. NCBI lineage: Eukaryota > Metazoa > Chordata > Aves > Columbiformes > Columbidae > Columba > Columba livia. Next base: position 54,336 of record NW_027043528.1, on the reverse strand, counting down.
GAAAGCCCAAAGAAAGCCCAAAGAAAGCCCAAAGAAAGTGGAAAGAAATGGGAAAGAAAGCCCAAAGAAAGCCCAAGGAAAGCCCAAGGAAAGCCCAAAGAAAGGGGAAAGAAAGCCCAAAGAAAGGGGAATGACAGCCCAAAGAAAGGGGAAAGAAAGCCCAAAAAAAGGGGAAAGAAAGCCCAAAAAAAGGGGAAAGAAAGCCCAAAGAAAGGGGAAAGAAAGCCCAAGAAAGCCCAAAGAAAGCGGAAAGAAAGGGGAAAGAAAGCCCAAAGAAAGCACAAAGAAAGCCCAAGGAAAGCTCAAAGAAAGTGGAAAGAAAGCCCAAAGAAAGGGGAAAGAAAGCCCAAAGAAATCCCAAAGAAAGCCTAAAGAAAGCTCAAAGAAAGGGGAAAGAAATCCCAAAGAAAGGGGAAAGAAAGCCCAAAGAAAGCCCAAATAAAGGGGAAAGAAAGGGGAAAGAAAGCCCAAAGAAAGGGGAAAGAAAGCAAAAAAGAGAGCCCAAGGAAAGGGGAAAGAAAGGGGAAAGAAAGCCCAAAGAAAGGGGAAAGAAAGCCCAAAGAAAGGGGAAAGAAAGCCCAAAGAAAGGGGAAAGAAAGGGGAAAGAAAGCCAAAAGAATGGGGAAAGAAAGGGGAAAGAAAGCCCAAAGAAAGCCCAAAGAAAGGGGAAAGAAAGCCCAAAGAAACCCCAAAGAAAGGGGAAAGAAAGCCCAAAGAAACCCCAAAGAAAGGGGAAAGAAAGCCCAAAGAAAGGGGAAAGAACGCCCAAGGAAAGGGGAAAGAAAGCCCAAAGAAAGGGGAAATAAAGCCCAAAGAAAGGGGAAAGAAAGCCCAAAGAAAGGGGAAAGAAAGCCCAGAGAAAGCCCAAAGAAAGGGGAAAGAAAGGGGAAAGAAAGCCCAAAGAAAGCCCAAAGAAAGGGGAAAGAAAGCCCAAAGAAAGGGGAAAGAAAGCCCAAAGAAAGGGGAAAGAAAGCCCAAAGTAAGGGGAATGACAGCCCAAAGAAAGCCCAAAGAAAGGCGAAAGTAAGCCTAAAGAAAGGGGAAAGAAAGCTCAAAGAAAGCCCAAAGAAAGGGGAAAGAAAGCCCAAATAAAGGGGAAAGAAAGCCCAAAGAAAGGGGAAAGAAAGCCCAAAGAAAGGGGAAAGAAAGCCCAGAGAAAGCCCAAAGAAAGCCCAAAGAAAGGGGAAAGAAAGCCCAAAGAAAGGGGAAAGAAAGCCCAAAGAAAGGGGAAAGAAAGCCCAAAGAAAGCCCAAAGAAAGGGGAAAGAAAGCCCAAAGAAAGGGGAAAGAAAGCCCAAATAAAGGGGAAAGAAAGCCCAAAGAAAGGGGAAAGAAAGCCCAAAGTAAGGGGAATGACAGCCCAAAGAAAGCCCAAAGAAAGGGGAAAGAAAGCCCAAAGAAAGGGGAAAGAAAGCTCAAAGAAAGCCCAAAGAAAGGGGAAAGAAAGCCCAAATAAAGGGGAAAGAAAGCCCAAAGAAAGGGGAAAGAAAGCCCAAAGAAAGGGGAAAGAAAGCCCAGAGAAATCCCAAAGAAAGCCCAAAGAAAGCCCAAAGAAAGGGGAAAGAAAGCCCAAAGAAAGGGGAATGACAGCCCAAAGAAAGGGGAAAGAAAGCCCAAAGAAAGGGGAAAGAAAGCCCAAAGAAAGCCCAAAGAAAGCCCAAAGAAAGTGGAAAGAAAGGGGAAAGAAAGCCCAAAGAAAGGCCAAAGAAAGCTCAAGGAAAGCCCAAAGAAAGGGGAAAGAAAGCCCAAAGAAAGGGGAATGACAGCCCAAAGAAAGGGGAAAGAAAGCCCAAAGAAAGGGGAAAGAAAGCCCAAAGAAAGCCCAAAGAAAGCCCAAAGAAAGCCCAAAGAAAGCCCAAAGAAAGTGGAAAGAAAGGGGAAAGAAAGCCCAAAGAAAGCCCAAGGAAAGCCCAAAGAAAGGGGAAAGAAAGCCCAAAGAAAGGGGAATGACCGCCCAAAGAAAGGGGAAAGAAAGCCCAAAGAAAGGGGAAAGAAAGCGCAAAGAAAGGGGAAAGAAAGCCCAAAGAAAGGGGAAAGAAAGGGGAAAGAAAGCCCAAAGAAAGGGGAAAGAAAGCCCAAAGAAAGGGGAAAGAAAGCCCAAAGAAAGGGGAAAGAAAGCCCAGAGAAAGCCCAAAGAAAGCCCAAAGAAAGCCCAAAGAAAGCCCAAAGAAAGGGGAAAGAAAGGGGAAAGAAAGCCCAAAGAAAGGGGAAAGAAAGGGCAAAGAAAGCCCAAAGAAAGCCCAAAGAAAGCCCAAAGAAAGTGGAAAGAAATGGGAAAGAAAGCCCAAAGAAAGCCCAAGGAAAGCCCAAGGAAAGCCCAAAGAAAGGGGAAAGAGAGCCCAAAGAAAGGGGAATGACAGCCCAAAGAAAGGGGAAAGAAAGCCCAAAAAAAGGGGAAAGAAAGCCCAAAAAAATGGGAAAGAAAGCCCAAAGAAAGGAGGATAGAAAGCCCAAGAAAGCCCAAAGAAAGCGGAAAGAAAGGGGAAAGAAAGCCCAAAGAAAGCACAAAGAAAGCCCAAGGAAAGCTCAAAGAAAGTGGAAAGAAAGCCCAAAGAAAGGGGAAAGAAAGCCCAAAGAAATCCCAAAGAAAGCCTAAAGAAAGCTCAAAGAAAGGGGAAAGAAATCCCAAAGAAAGGGGAAAGAAAGCCCAAAGAAAGCCCAAATAAAGGGGAAAGAAAGGGGAAAGAAAGCCCAAAGAAAGGGGAAAGAAAGCAAAAAAGAGAGCCCAAGGAAAGGGGAAAGAAGGGGGAAAGAAAGCCCAAAGAAAGGGGAAAGAAAGCCCAAAGAAAGGGGAAAGAAAGCCCAAAGAAAGGGGAAAGAAAGGGGAAAGAAAGCCAAAAGAAAGGGGAAAGAAAGGGGAAAGAAAGCCCAAAGAAAGCCCAAAGAAAGGGGAAAGAAAGCCCAAAGAAACCCCAAAGAAAGGGGAAAGAAAGCCCAAAGAAACCCCAAAGAAAGGGGAAAGAAAGCCCAAAGAAAGGTGAAAGAAAGCCCAGAGAAAGCCCAAAGAAAGGGGAAAGAAAGGGGAAAGAAAGCCCAAAGAAAGCCCAAAGAAAGGGGAAAGAAAGCCCAAAGAAAGGGGAAAGAAAGCCCAAAGAAAGGGGAAAGAAAGCCCAAAGTAAGGGGAATGACAGCCCAAAGAAAGCCCAAAGAAAGGGGAAAGAAAGCCTAAAGAAAGGGGAAAGAAAGCTCAAAGAAAGCCCAAAGAAAGGGGAAAGAAAGCCCAAATAAAGGGGAAAGAAAGCCCAAAGAAAGGGGAAAGAAAGCCCAAAGAAAGGGGAAAGAAAGCCCAGAGAAAGCCCAAAGAAAGCCCAAAGAAAGCCCAAATAAAGAGGAAAGAAAGCCCAAAGAAAGGGGAAAGAAAGCCCAAAGAAAGGGGAAAGAAAGCCCAAAGAAAGCCCAAAGAAAGGGGAAAGAAAGCCCAAAGAAAGGGGAAAGAAAGCCCAAAGAAAGGGGAAAGAAAGCCCAAAGAAAGGGGAAAGAAAGCCCAAAGTAAGGGGAATGACAGCCCAAAGAAAGCCCAAAGAAAGGGGAAAGAAAGCCCAAAGAAAGGGGAAAGAAAGCTCAAAGAAAGCCCAAAGAAAGGGGAAAGAAAGCCCAAATAAAGGGGAAAGAAAGCCCAAAGAAAGGGGAAAGAAAGCCCAAAGAAAGGGGAAAGAAAGCCCAGAGAAATCCCAAAGAAAGCCCAAAGAAAGCCCAAAGAAAGGGGAAAGAAAGCCCAAAGAAAGGGGAATGACAGCCCAAAGAAAGGGGAAAGAAAGCCCAAAGAAAGGGGAAAGAAAGCCCAAAGAAAGGGGAAGGAAAGCCCAAAGAAAGTGGAAAGAAAGGGGAAAGAAAACCAAAGAAAGCCCAAAGAAAGCCCAATGAAAGCCCAAAGAAAGGGGAAAGAAAACCCAAAGAAAGGAGAAAGAAAGCCCAAAGAAAGCCCAAAGAAAGCCCAAAGAAAGCCCACAGAAAGGGGAAAGAAAGCCCAAAGAAAGGGGAAAGAAAGCTCAAAGAAAGCCCAAAGAAAGGGGAAAGAAAGCCCAAAGAAAGGGGAAAGAAAGGGGAAAGAAAGCCAAAAGAAAGGGGAAAGAAAGCCCAAAGAAAGCCCAAAGAAAGCCCAAATAAATGGGAAAGAAAGGGGAAAGAAAGCCCAAAGAAAGGGGAAAGAAAGCAAAAAAGAGAGCCCAAGGAAAGGGGAAAGAAAGGGGAAAGAAAGCCCAAAGAAAGGGGAAAGAAAGCCCAAAGAAAGGGGAAAGAAAGCCCAAAGTAAGGGGAATGACAGCCCAAAGAAAGCCCAAAGAAAGGCGAAAGTAAGCCTAAAGAAAGGGGAAAGAAAGCTCAAAGAAAGCCCAAAGAAAGGGGAAAGAAAGCCCAAATAAAGGGGAAAGAAAGCCCAAAGAAAGGGGAAAGAAAGCCCAAAGAAAGGGGAAAGAAAGCCCAGAGAAAGCCCAAAGAAAGCCCAAAGAAAGGGGAAAGAAAGCCCAAAGAAAGGGGAAAGAAAGCCCAAAGAAAGGGGAAAGAAAGCCCAAAGAAAGCCCAAAGAAAGGGGAAAGAAAGCCCAAAGAAAGGGGAAAGAAAGCCCAAATAAAGGGGAAAGAAAGCCCAAAGAAAGGGGAAAGAAAGCCCAAAGTAAGGGGAATGACAGCCCAAAGAAAGCCCAAAGAAAGGGGAAAGAAAGCCCAAAGAAAGGGGAAAGAAAGCTCAAAGAAAGCCCAAAGAAAGGGGAAAGAAAGCCCAAATAAAGGGGAAAGAAAGCCCAAAGAAAGGGGAAAGAAAGCCCAAAGAAAGGGGAAAGAAAGCCCAGAGAAATCCCAAAGAAAGCCCAAAGAAAGCCCAAAGAAAGGGGAAAGAAAGCCCAAAGAAAGGGGAATGACAGCCCAAAGAAAGGGGAAAGAAAGCCCAAAGAAAGGGGAAAGAAAGCCCAAAGAAAGCCCAAAGAAAGCCCAAAGAAAGTGGAAAGAAAGGGGAAAGAAAGCCCAAAGAAAGGCCAAAGAAAGCTCAAGGAAAGCCCAAAGAAAGGGGAAAGAAAGCCCAAAGAAAGGGGAATGACAGCCCAAAGAAAGGGGAAAGAAAGCCCAAAGAAAGGGGAAAGAAAGCCCAAAGAAAGCCCAAAGAAAGCCCAAAGAAAGCCCAAAGAAAGCCCAAAGAAAGTGGAAAGAAAGGGGAAAGAAAGCCCAAAGAAAGCCCAAGGAAAGCCCAAAGAAAGGGGAAAGAAAGCCCAAAGAAAGGGGAATGACCGCCCAAAGAAAGGGGAAAGAAAGCCCAAAGAAAGGGGAAAGAAAGCGCAAAGAAAGGGGAAAGAAAGCCCAAAGAAAGGGGAAAGAAAGGGGAAAGAAAGCCCAAAGAAAGGGGAAAGAAAGCCCAAAGAAAGGGGAAAGAAAGCCCAAAGAAAGGGGAAAGAAAGCCCAGAGAAAGCCCAAAGAAAGCCCAAAGAAAGCCCAAAGAAAGCCCAAAGAAAGGGGAAAGAAAGGGGAAAGAAAGCCCAAAGAAAGGGGAAAGAAAGGGCAAAGAAAGCCCAAAGAAAGCCCAAAGAAAGCCCAAAGAAAGTGGAAAGAAATGGGAAAGAAAGCCCAAAGAAAGCCCAAGGAAAGCCCAAGGAAAGCCCAAAGAAAGGGGAAAGAGAGCCCAAAGAAAGGGGAATGACAGCCCAAAGAAAGGGGAAAGAAAGCCCAAAAAAAGGGGAAAGAAAGCCCAAAAAAATGGGAAAGAAAGCCCAAAGAAAGGAGGATAGAAAGCCCAAGAAAGCCCAAAGAAAGCGGAAAGAAAGGGGAAAGAAAGCCCAAAGAAAGCACAAAGAAAGCCCAAGGAAAGCTCAAAGAAAGTGGAAAGAAAGCCCAAAGAAAGGGGAAAGAAAGCCCAAAGAAATCCCAAAGAAAGCCTAAAGAAAGCTCAAAGAAAGGGGAAAGAAATCCCAAAGAAAGGGGAAAGAAAGCCCAAAGAAAGCCCAAATAAAGGGGAAAGAAAGGGGAAAGAAAGCCCAAAGAAAGGGGAAAGAAAGCAAAAAAGAGAGCCCAAGGAAAGGGGAAAGAAGGGGGAAAGAAAGCCCAAAGAAAGGGGAAAGAAAGCCCAAAGAAAGGGGAAAGAAAGCCCAAAGAAAGGGGAAAGAAAGGGGAAAGAAAGCCAAAAGAAAGGGGAAAGAAAGGGGAAAGAAAGCCCAAAGAAAGCCCAAAGAAAGGGGAAAGAAAGCCCAAAGAAACCCCAAAGAAAGGGGAAAGAAAGCCCAAAGAAACCCCAAAGAAAGGGGAAAGAAAGCCCAAAGAAAGGTGAAAGAAAGCCCAGAGAAAGCCCAAAGAAAGGGGAAAGAAAGGGGAAAGAAAGCCCAAAGAAAGCCCAAAGAAAGGGGAAAGAAAGCCCAAAGAAAGGGGAAAGAAAGCCCAAAGAAAGGGGAAAGAAAGCCCAAAGTAAGGGGAATGACAGCCCAAAGAAAGCCCAAAGAAAGGGGAAAGAAAGCCTAAAGAAAGGGGAAAGAAAGCTCAAAGAAAGCCCAAAGAAAGGGGAAAGAAAGCCCAAATAAAGGGGAAAGAAAGCCCAAAGAAAGGGGAAAGAAAGCCCAAAGAAAGGGGAAAGAAAGCCCAGAGAAAGCCCAAAGAAAGCCCAAAGAAAGCCCAAATAAAGAGGAAAGAAAGCCCAAAGAAAGGGGAAAGAAAGCCCAAAGAAAGGGGAAAGAAAGCCCAAAGAAAGCCCAAAGAAAGGGGAAAGAAAGCCCAAAGAAAGGGGAAAGAAAGCCCAAAGAAAGGGGAAAGAAAGCCCAAAGAAAGGGGAAAGAAAGCCCAAAGTAAGGGGAATGACAGCCCAAAGAAAGCCCAAAGAAAGGGGAAAGAAAGCCCAAAGAAAGGGGAAAGAAAGCTCAAAGAAAGCCCAAAGAAAGGGGAAAGAAAGCCCAAATAAAGGGGAAAGAAAGCCCAAAGAAAGGGGAAAGAAAGCCCAAAGAAAGGGGAAAGAAAGCCCAGAGAAATCCCAAAGAAAGCCCAAAGAAAGCCCAAAGAAAGGGGAAAGAAAGCCCAAAGAAAGGGGAATGACAGCCCAAAGAAAGGGGAAAGAAAGCCCAAAGAAAGGGGAAAGAAAGCCCAAAGAAAGGGGAAGGAAAGCCCAAAGAAAGTGGAAAGAAAGGGGAAAGAAAACCAAAGAAAGCCCAAAGAAAGCCCAATGAAAGCCCAAAGAAAGGGGAAAGAAAACCCAAAGAAAGGAGAAAGAAAGCCCAAAGAAAGCCCAAAGAAAGCCCAAAGAAAGCCCACAGAAAGGGGAAAGAAAGCCCAAAGAAAGGGGAAAGAAAGCTCAAAGAAAGCCCAAAGAAAGGGGAAAGAAAGCCCAAAGAAAGGGGAAAGAAAGGGGAAAGAAAGCCAAAAGAAAGGGGAAAGAAAGCCCAAAGAAAGCCCAAAGAAAGCCCAAATAAATGGGAAAGAAAGGGGAAAGAAAGCCCAAAGAAAGGGGAAAGAAAGCAAAAAAGAGAGCCCAAGGAAAGGGGAAAGAAAGGGGAAAGAAAGCCCAAAGAAAGGGGAAAGAAAGCCCAAAGAAAGGGGAAAGAAAGCCCAAAGAAAGGGGAAAGAAAGGGGAAAGAAAGCCAAAAGAAAGGGGAAAGAAAGGGGAAAGAAAGCCCAAAGAAACCCCAAAGAAAGGGGAAAGAAAGCCCAAAGAAACCCCAAAGAAAGGGGAAAGAAAGCCCAAAGAAACCCCAAAGAAAGGGGAAAGAACGCCCAAGGAAAGGGGAAAGAAAGCCCAAAGAAAGGGGAAATAAAGCCCAAAGAAAGGGGAAAGAAAGCCCAAAGAAAGGGGAAAGAAAGCCCAGAGAAAGCCCAAAGAAAGGGGAAAGAAAGGGGAAAGAAAGCCCAAAGAAAGGGGAAAGAAAGCCCAAAGAAAGGGGAAAGAAAGCCCAAAGAAAGGGGAAAGAAAGCCCAAAGAAAGGGGAAAGAAAGCCCAAAGAAAGGGGAAAGACAGCCCAAAGAAAGCCCAAAGAAAGGGGAAAGAAAGCCCAAAGAAAGGGGAAAGAAAGCTCAAAGAAAGCCCAAAGAAAGGGGAAAGAAAGCCCAAAGAAAGGGGAAAGAAAGCCCAAAGAAAGGGGAAAGAAAGCCCAAAGAAAGGGGAAAGAAAGCCCAGAGAAATCCCAAAGAAAGCCCAAAGAAAGCCCAAAGAAAGGGGAAAGAAAGCCCAAAGAAAGGGGAATGACAGCCCAAAGAAAGGGGAAAGAAAGCCCAAAGAAAGGGGAAAGAAAGCCCAAAGAAAGCCCAAAGAAAGCCCAAAGAAAGTGGAAAGAAAGGGGAAAGAAAGCCCAAAGAAAGGCCAAAGAAAGCTCAAGGAAAGCCCAAAGAAAGGGGAAAGAAAGCCCAAAGAAAGGGGAATGACAGCCCAAAGAAAGGGGAAAGAAAGCCCAAAGAAAGGGGAAAGAAAGCCCAAAGAAAGCCCAAAGAAAGCCCAAAGAAAGCCCAAAGAAAGCCCAAAGAAAGTGGAAAGAAAGGGGAAAGAAAGCCCAAAGAAAGCCCAAGGAAAGCCCAAAGAAAGGGGAAAGAAAGCCCAAAGAAAGGGGAATGACCGCCCAAAGAAAGGGGAAAGAAAGCCCAAAGAAAGGGGAAAGAAAGCGCAAAGAAAGGGGAAAGAAAGCCCAAAGAAAGGGGAAAGAAAGGGGAAAGAAAGCCCAAAGAAAGGGGAAAGAAAGCCCAAAGAAAGGGGAAAGAAAGCCCAAAGAAAGGGGAAAGAAAGCCCAGAGAAAGCCCAAAGAAAGCCCAAAGAAAGCCCAAAGAAAGCCCAAAGAAAGGGGAAAGAAAGGGGAAAGAAAGCCCAAAGAAAGGGGAAAGAAAGGGCAAAGAAAGCCCAAAGAAAGCCCAAAGAAAGCCCAAAGAAAGTGGAAAGAAATGGGAAAGAAAGCCCAAAGAAAGCCCAAGGAAAGCCCAAGGAAAGCCCAAAGAAAGGGGAAAGAAAGCCCAAAGAAAGGGGAATGACAGCCCAAAGAAAGGGGAAAGAAAGCCCAAAAAAAGGGGAAAGAAAGCCCAAAAAAAGGGGAAAGAAAGCCCAAAGAAAGGGGAAAGAAAGCCCAAGAAAGCCCAAAGAAAGCGGAAAGAAAGGGGAAAGAAAGCCCAAAGAAAGCACAAAGAAAGCCCAAGGAAAGCTCAAAGAAAGTGGAAAGAAAGCCCAAAGAAAGGGGAAAGAAAGCCCAAAGAAATCCCAAAGAAAGCCTAAAGAAAGCTCAAAGAAAGGGGAAAGAAATCCCAAAGAAAGGGGAAAGAAAGCCCAAAGAAAGCCCAAATAAAGGGGAAAGAAAGGGGAAAGAAAGCCCAAAGAAAGGGGAAAGAAAGCAAAAAAGAGAGCCCAAGGAAAGGGGAAAGAAAGGGGAAAGAAAGCCCAAAGAAAGGGGAAAGAAAGCCCAAAGAAAGGGGAAAGAAAGCCCAAAGAAAGGGGAAAGAAAGGGGAAAGAAAGCCAAAAGAATGGGGAAAGAAAGGGGAAAGAAAGCCCAAAGAAAGCCCAAAGAAAGGGGAAAGAAAGCCCAAAGAAACCCCAAAGAAAGGGGAAAGAAAGCCCAAAGAAACCCCAAAGAAAGGGGAAAGAAAGCCCAAAGAAAGGGGAAAGAACGCCCAAGGAAAGGGGAAAGAAAGCCCAAAGAAAGGGGAAATAAAGCCCAAAGAAAGGGGAAAGAAAGCCCAAAGAAAGGGGAAAGAAAGCCCAGAGAAAGCCCAAAGAAAGGGGAAAGAAAGGGGAAAGAAAGCCCAAAGAAAGCCCAAAGAAAGGGGAAAGAAAGCCCAAAGAAAGGGGAAAGAAAGCCCAAAGAAAGGGGAAAGAAAGCCCAAAGTAAGGGGAATGACAGCCCAAAGAAAGCCCAAAGAAAGGCGAAAGTAAGCCTAAAGAAAGGGGAAAGAAAGCTCAAAGAAAGCCCAAAGAAAGGGGAAAGAAAGCCCAAATAAAGGGGAAAGAAAGCCCAAAGAAAGGGGAAAGAAAGCCCAAAGAAAGGGGAAAGAAAGCCCAGAGAAAGCCCAAAGAAAGCCCAAAGAAAGGGGAAAGAAAGCCCAAAGAAAGGGGAAAGAAAGCCCAAAGAAAGGGGAAAGAAAGCCCAAAGAAAGCCCAAAGAAAGGGGAAAGAAAGCCCAAAGAAAGGGGAAAGAAAGCCCAAATAAAGGGGAAAGAAAGCCCAAAGAAAGGGGAAAGAAAGCCCAAAGTAAGGGGAATGACAGCCCAAAGAAAGCCCAAAGAAAGGGGAAAGAAAGCCCAAAGAAAGGGGAAAGAAAGCTCAAAGAAAGCCCAAAGAAAGGGGAAAGAAAGCCCAAATAAAGGGGAAAGAAAGCCCAAAGAAAGGGGAAAGAAAGCCCAAAGAAAGGGGAAAGAAAGCCCAGAGAAATCCCAAAGAAAGCCCAAAGAAAGCCCAAAGAAAGGGGAAAGAAAGCCCAAAGAAAGGGGAATGACAGCCCAAAGAAAGGGGAAAGAAAGCCCAAAGAAAGGGGAAAGAAAGCCCAAAGAAAGCCCAAAGAAAGCCCAAAGAAAGTGGAAAGAAAGGGGAAAGAAAGCCCAAAGAAAGGCCAAAGAAAGCTCAAGGAAAGCCCAAAGAAAGGGGAAAGAAAGCCCAAAGAAAGGGGAATGACAGCCCAAAGAAAGGGGAAAGAAAGCCCAAAGAAAGGGGAAAGAAAGCCCAAAGAAAGCCCAAAGAAAGCCCAAAGAAAGCCCAAAGAAAGCCCAAAGAAAGTGGAAAGAAAGGGGAAAGAAAGCCCAAAGAAAGCCCAAGGAAAGCCCAAAGAAAGGGGAAAGAAAGCCCAAAGAAAGGGGAATGACCGCCCAAAGAAAGGGGAAAGAAAGCCCAAAGAAAGGGGAAAGAAAGCGCAAAGAAAGGGGAAAGAAAGCCCAAAGAAAGGGGAAAGAAAGGGGAAAGAAAGCCCAAAGAAAGGGGAAAGAAAGCCCAAAGAAAGGGGAAAGAAAGCCCAAAGAAAGGGGAAAGAAAGCCCAGAGAAAGCCCAAAGAAAGCCCAAAGAAAGCCCAAAGAAAGCCCAAAGAAAGGGGAAAGAAAGGGGAAAGAAAGCCCAAAGAAAGGGGAAAGAAAGGGCAAAGAAAGCCCAAAGAAAGCCCAAAGAAAGCCCAAAGAAAGTGGAAAGAAATGGGAAAGAAAGCCCAAAGAAAGCCCAAGGAAAGCCCAAGGAAAGCCCAAAGAAAGGGGAAAGAGAGCCCAAAGAAAGGGGAATGACAGCCCAAAGAAAGGGGAAAGAAAGCCCAAAAAAAGGGGAAAGAAAGCCCAAAAAAATGGGAAAGAAAGCCCAAAGAAAGGGGAAAGAAAGCCCAAGAAAGCCCAAAGAAAGCGGAAAGAAAGGGGAAAGAAAGCCCAAAGAAAGCACAAGGAAAGCCCAAGGAAAGCTCAAAGAAAGTGGAAAGAAAGCCCAAAGAAAGGGGAAAGAAAGCCCAAAGAAATCCCAAAGAAAGCCTAAAGAAAGCTCAAAGAAAGGGGAAAGAAATCCCAAAGAAAGGGGAAAGAAAGCCCAAAGAAAGCCCAAATAAAGGGGAAAGAAAGGGGAAAGAAAGCCCAAAGAAAGGGGAAAGAAAGCAAAAAAGAGAGCCCAAGGAAAGGGGAAAGAAAGGGGAAAGAAAGCCCAAAGAAAGGGGAAAGAAAGCCCAAAGAAAGGGGAAAGAAAGCCCAAAGAAAGGGGAAAGAAAGGGGAAAGAAAGCCAAAAGAAAGCCCAAAGAAAGGGGAAAGAAAGCCCAAAGAAACCCCAAAGAAAGGGGAAAGAAAGCCCAAAGAAACCCCAAAGAAAGGGGAAAGAAAGCCCAAAGAAAGGTGAAAGAAAGCCCAGAGAAAGCCCAAAGAAAGGGGAAAGAAAGGGGAAAGAAAGCCCAAAGAAAGCCCAAAGAAAGGGGAAAGAAAGCCCAAAGAAAGGGGAAAGAAAGCCCAAAGAAAGGGGAAAGAAAGCCCAAAGTAAGGGGAATGACAGCCCAAAGAAAGCCCAAAGAAAGGGGAAAGAAAGCCTAAAGAAAGGGGAAAGAAAGCTCAAAGAAAGCCCAAAGAAAGGGGAAAGAAAGCCCAAATAAAGGGGAAAGAAAGCCCAAAGAAAGGGGAAAGAAAGCCCAAAGAAAGGGGAAAGAAAGCCCAGAGAAAGCCCAAAGAAAGCCCAAAGAAAGCCCAAATAAAGAGGAAAGAAAGCCCAAAGAAAGGGGAAAGAAAGCCCAAAGAAAGGGGAAAGAAAGCCCAAAGAAAGCCCAAAGAAAGGGGAAAGAAAGCCCAAAGAAAGGGGAAAGAAAGCCCAAAGAAAGGGGAAAGAAAGCCCAAAGAAAGGGGAAAGAAAGCCCAAAGTAAGGGGAATGACAGCCCAAAGAAAGCCCAAAGAAAGGGGAAAGAAAGCCCAAAGAAAGGGGAAAGAAAGCTCAAAGAAAGCCCAAAGAAAGGGGAAAGAAAGCCCAAATAAAGGGGAAAGAAAGCCCAAAGAAAGGGGAAAGAAAGCCCAAAGAAAGGGGAAAGAAAGCCCAGAGAAATCCCAAAGAAAGCCCAAAGAAAGCCCAAAGAAAGGGGAAAGAAAGCCCAAAGAAAGGGGAATGACAGCCCAAAGAAAGGGGAAAGAAAGCCCAAAGAAAGGGGAAAGAAAGCCCAAAGAAAGCCCAAAGAAAGCCCAAAGAAAGTGGAAAGAAAGGGGAAAGAAAGCCCAAAGAAAGGCCAAAGAAAGCTCAAGGAAAGCCCAAAGAAAGGGGAAAGAAAGCCCAAAGAAAGGGGAATGACAGCCCAAAGAAAGGGGAAAGAAAGCCCAAAGAAAGGGGAAAGAAAGCCCAAAGAAAGCCCAAAGAAAGCCCAAAGAAAGCCCAAAGAAAGTGGAAAGAAAGGGGAAAGAAAGCCCAAAGAAAGCCCAAGGAAAGCCCAAAGAAAGGGGAAAGAAAGCCCAAAGAAAGGGGAATGACCGCCCAAAGAAAGGGGAAAGAAAGCCCAAAGAAAGGGGAAAGAAAGCGCAAAGAAAGGGGAAAGAAAGCCCAAAGAAAGGGGAAAGAAAGGGGAAAGAAAGCCCAAAGAAAGGGGAAAGAAAGCCCAAAGAAAGGGGAAAGAAAGCCCAAAGAAAGGGGAAAGAAAGCCCAGAGAAAGCCCAAAGAAAGCCCAATGAAAGGGGAAAGAAAGCCCAAAGAAAGGGGAAAGAAAGCCCAGAGAAAGCCCAAAGAAAGCCCAAAGAAAGCCCAAAGAAAGCCCAAAGAAAGGGGAAAGAAATGGGAAAGAAAGCCCAAAGAAAGCCCAAAGAAAGGGCAAAGAAAGCCCAAAGAAAGCCCAAAGAAAGCTCAAAGAAAGTGGAAAGAAATGGGAAAGAAAGCCCAAAGAAAGCCCAAGGAAAGCCCAAGGAAAGCCCAAAGAAAGGGGAAAGAAAGCCCAAAGAAAGGGGAATGACAGCCCAAAGAAAGGGGAAAGAAAGCCCAAAAAATGGGGAAAGAAAGCCCAAAAAAAGGGGAAAGAAAGCCCAAAGAAAGGGGAAAGAAAGCCCAAGAAAGCCCAAAGAAAGCGGAAAGAAAGGGGAAAGAAAGCCCAAAGAAAGCACAAAGAAAGCCCAAGGAAAGCTCAAAGAAAGTGGAAAGAAAGCCCAAAGAAAGGGGAAAGAAAGCCCAAAGAAATCCCAAAGAAAGCCTAAAGAAAGCTCAAAGAAAGGGGAAAGAAATCCCAAAGAAAGGGGAAAGAAAGCCCAAAGAAAGCCCAAATAAAGGGGAAAGAAACGGGAAAGAAAGCCCAAAGAAAGGGGAAAGAAAGCAAAAAAGAGAGCCCAAGGAAAGGGGAAAGAAAGGGGAAAGAAAGCCCAAAGAAAGGGGAAAGAAAGCCCAAAGAAAGGGGAAAGAAAGCCCAAAGAAAGGGGAAAGAAAGGGGAAAGAAAGCCAAAAGAAAGGGGAAAGAAAGGGGAAAGAAAGCCCAAAGAAAGCCCAAAGAAAGGGGAAAGAAAGCCCAAAGAAACCCCAAAGAAAGGGGAAAGAAAGCCCAAAGAAACCCCAAAGAAAGGGGAAAGAAAGCCCATAGAAAGGGGAAAGAACGCCCAAGGAAAGGGGAAAGAAAGCCCAAAGAAAGGGGAAATAAAGCCCAAAGAAAGGGGAAAGAAAGCCCAAAGAAAGGGGAAAGAAAGCCCAGAGAAAGCCCAAAGAAAGGGGAAAGAAAGGGGAAAGAAAGCCCAAAGAAAGCCCAAAGAAAGGGGAAAGAAAGCCCAAAGAAAGGGGAAAGAAAGCCCAAAGAAAGGGGAAAGAAAGCCCAAAGTAAGGGGAATGACAGCCCAAAGAAAGCCCAAAGAAAGGGGAAAGAAAGCCTAAAGAAAGGGGAAAGAAAGCTCAAAGAAAGCCCAAAGAAAGGGGAAAGAAAGCCCAAATAAAGGGGAAAGAAAGCCCAAAGAAAGGGGAAAGAAAGCCCAAAGAAAGGGGAAAGAAAGCCCAGAGAAAGCCCAAAGAAAGCCCAAAGAAAGCCCAAAGAAAGGGGAAAGAAAGCCCAAAGAAAGGGGAAAGAAAGCCCAAAGAAAGGGGAAAGAAAGCCCAAAGAAAGCCCAAAGAAAGGGGAAAGAAAGCCCAAAGAAAGGGGAAAGAAAGCCCAAAGAAAGGGGAAAGAAAGCCCAAAGAAAGGGGAAAGAAAGCCCAAAGTAAGGGGAATGACAGCCCAAAGAAAGCCCAAAGAAAGGGGAAAGAAAGCCCAAAGAAAGGGGAAAGAAAGCTCAAAGAAAGCCCAAAGAAAGGGGAAAGAAAGCCCAAATAAAGGGGAAAGAAAGCCCAAAGAAAGGGGAAAGAAAGCCCAAAGAAAGGGGAAAGAAAGCCCAGAGAAATCCCAAAGAAAGCCCAAAGAAAGCCCAAAGAAAGGGGAAAGAAAGCCCAAAGAAAGGGGAATGACAGCCCAAAGAAAGGGGAAAGAAAGCCCAAAGAAAGGGGAAAGAAAGCCCAAAGAAAGCCCAAAGAAAGCCCAAAGAAAGTGGAAAGAAAGGGGAAAGAAAGCCCAAAGAAAGGCCAAAGAAAGCTCAAGGAAAGCCCAAAGAAAGGGGAAAGAAAGCCCAAAGAAAGGGGAATGACAGCCCAAAGAAAGGGGAAAGAAAGCCCAAAGAAAGGGGAAAGAAAGCCCAAAGAAAGCCCAAAGAAAGCCCAAAGAAAGCCCAAAGAAAGTGGAAAGAAAGGGGAAAGAAAGCCCAAAGAAAGCCCAAGGAAAGCCCAAAGAAAGGGGAAAGAAAGCCCAAAGAAAGGGGAATGACCGCCCAAATAAAGGGGAAAGAAAGCCCAAAGAAAGGGGAAAGAAAGCGCAAAGAAAGGAGAAAGAAAGCCCAAAGAAAGGGGAAAGAAAGGGGAAAGAAAGCCCAAAGAAAGGGGAAAGAAAGCCCAAAGAAAGGGGAAAGAAAGCCCAAAGAAAGGGGAAAGAAAGCCCAGAGAAAGCCCAAAGAAAGCCCAAAGAAAGCCCAAAGAAAGCCCAAAGAAAAGGGAAAGAAAGCCCGAAGAAAGGGGAAAGAAAGCCCAAAGAAAGGGGGAAGAAAGCCCAAAGAAAGCCCAAAGAAAGGGGAAAGAAAGCGCAATGAAAGGGGAAAGAAAGCCCAAAGAAAGGGGAAATAAAGCCCATAGAAAGGGGAAAGAAAGCCCAAAGAAAGGGGGAAGAAAGCCCAGAGAAATACCAAAGAAAGCCCAAAGAAAGCCCAAAGAAAAGGGAAAGAAAGCCCAAAGAATGGGGAAAGAAAGCCCAAAGAAAGGGGAATGACAGCCCAAAGAAAGGGGAAAGAAAGCCCAAAGAAAGGGGAAAGAAAGCCCAAAGAAAGCCCAAAGAAAGCCCAAAGAAAGTGGAAAGAAAGGGGAAAGAAAGCCCAAAGAAAGGCCAAAGAAAGCTCAAGGAAAGCCCAAAGAAAGGGGAAAGAAAGCCCAAAGAAAGGGGAAAGAAAGCCCAAAGAAAGCCCAAAGAAAGCCCAAAGAAAGCCGAAAGAAAGTGGAAAGAAAGGGGAAAGAAAGCCCAAAGAAAGGGGAATGACAGCCCAAAGAAAGGGGAAAGAAAGCCCAAAGAAAGGGGAAAGAAAGCCCAAAGAAAGGAGAAAGAAAGCCCAAAGAAAGGGGAAAGAAAGGGGAAAGAAAGCCCAAAGAAAGGGGAAAGAAAGGGGAAAGAAAGCCCAAAGAAAGCCCAAAGAAAGGGGAAAGAAAGCCCAAAGAAACCCCAAAGAAATGGGAAAGAAAGCCCAAAGAAACCCCAAAGAAAGGGGAAAGAAAGCCCAAAGAAAGGGGAAAGAAAGCGCAATGAAAGGGGAAAGAAAGCCCAAAGAAAGGGGAAATAAAGCCCAAAGAAAGGGGAAAGAAAGCCCAAAGAAAGGGGGAAGAAAGCCCAAAGAAACCCCAAAAAAGGGGAAAGAAAGGGGACAGAAAGCCCAAAGAAAGCCCAAAGAAAGCCCAAAGAAAGGGGAAAGAAAGCCCAAAGAAAGCCCAAAGAAAGGGGAAAGAAAGCGCGAAGAAAGCCCAAAGAAAGGGGAAAGAAAGCCCAAAGAAAGGGGAAAGAAAGTCCAAGGAAAGGGGAAAGAAAGCCCAAAGAAAGGGGAAAGACACCCCAAAGAAAGCCCAAAGAAAGGGGAAAGAAAGCCCAAAGAAAGGGGAAAGAAAGCTCAAAGAAAGCCCAAAGAAATGGGAAAGAAAGCCCAAAGAAATGGGAAAGAAAGCCCAAAGAAAGGGGAAAGAAAGCCCAAAGAAAAGGGGAAAGAAAGCCCAAAGAAAGGGGAAAGAAAGCCCAAAGAAAGGGGAATGACAGCCTAAAGAAAGGGGAAAGAAAGCCCAAAGAAAGGGGAAAGAAAGCCCAAAGAAAGGGGAAAGAAAACCCAAAGAAAGGGGAAAGAAAGCCCAAAGAAAGCCCAAAGAAAGCCCAAAGAAAGCCCACAGAAAGGGGAAAGAAAGCCCAAAGAAAGGGGAAAGAAAGCTCAAAGAAAGCCCAAAGAAAGGGGAAAGAAAGCCCAAAGAAAGGGGACAGAAAGGGGAAAGAAAGCCAAAAGAAAGGGGAAAGAAAGCCCAAAGAAAGCCCAAAGAAAGCCCAAATAAATGGGAAAGAAAGGGGAAAGAAAGCCCAAAGAAAGGGGAAAGAAAGCAAAAAAGAGAGCCCAAGGAAAGGGGAAAGAAAGGGGAAAGAAAGCCCAAAGAAAGGGGAAAGAAAGCCCAAAGAAAGGGGAAAGAAAGCCCAAAGAAAGGGGAAAGAAAGGGGAAAGAAAGCCAAAAGAAAGGGGAAAGAAAGGGGAAAGAAAGCCCAAAGAAAGCCCAAAGAAAGGGGAAAGAAAGCCCAAAGAAACCCCAAAGAAAGGGGAAAGAAAGCCCAAAGAAACCCCAAAGAAAGGGGAAAGAAAGCCCAAAGAAAGGGGAAAGAACGCCCAAGGAAAGGGGAAAGAAAGCCCAAAGAAAGGGGAAATAAAGCCCAAAGAAAGGGGAAAGAAAGCCCAAAGAAAGGGGAAAGAAAGCCCAGAGAAAGCCCAAAGAAAGGGGAAAGAAAGGGGAAAGAAAGCCCAAAGAAAGCCCAAAGAAAGGGGAAAGAAAGCCCAAAGAAAGGGGAAAGACAGCCCAAAGAAAGCCCAAAGAAAGGGGAAAGAAAGCCCAAAGAAAGGGGAAAGAAAGCTCAAAGAAAGCCCAAAGAAAGGGGAAAGAAAGCCCAAAGAAAGGGGAAAGAAAGCCCAAAGAAAGGGGAAAGAAAGCCCAAAGAAAGGGGAAAGAAAGCCCAGAGAAATCCCAAAGAAAGCCCAAAGAAAGCCCAAAGAAAGGGGAAAGAAATCCCAAAGAAAGGGGAATGACAGCCCAAAGAAAGGGGAAAGAAAGCCCAAAGAAAGGGGAAAGAAAGCCCAAAGAAAGCCCAAAGAAAGCCCAAAGAAAGTGGAAAGAAAGGGGAAAGAAAGCCCAAAGAAAGGCCAAAGAAAGCTCAAGGAAAGCCCAAAGAAAGGGGAAAGAAAGCCCAAAGAAAGGGGAATGACAGCCCAAAGAAAGGGGAAAGAAAGCCCAAAGAAAGGGGAAAGAAAGCCCAAAGAAAGCCCAAAGAAAGCCCAAAGAAAGTTGAAAGAAAGGGGAAAGAAAGCCCAAAGAAAGCCCAAGGAAAGCCCAAAGAAAGGGGAAAGAAAGCCCAAAGAAAGGGGAATGACCGCCCAAAGAAAGGGGAAAGAAAGCCCAAAGAAAGGGGAAAGAAAGCGCAAAGAAAGGAGAAAGAAAGCCCAAAGAAAGGGGAAAGAAAGGGGAAAGAAAGCCCAATGAAAGGGGAAAGAAAGCCCAAAGAAAGGGGAAAGAAAGCCCAAAGAAAGGGGAAAGAAAGCCCAGAGAAAGCCCAAAGAAAGCCCAAAGAAAGCCCAAAGAAAGCCCAAAGAAAAGGGAAAGAAAGCCCGAAGAAAGGGGAAAGAAAGCCCAAAGAAAGGGGGAAGAAAGCCCAAAGAAAGCCCAAAGAAAGGGGAAAGAAAGCGCAATGAAAGGGGAAAGAAAGCCCAAAGAAAGGGGAAATAAAGCCCAAAGAAAGGGGAAAGAAAGCCCAAAGAAAGGGGGAAGAAAGCCCAGAGAAATCCCAAAGAAAGCCCAAAGAAATCCCAAAGAAAAGGGAAAGAAAGCCCAAAGAAAGGGGAAAGAAAGCCCAAAGAAAGGGGAATGACAGCCCAAAGAAAGGGGAAAGAAAGCCAAAAGAAAGGGGAAAGAAAGCCCAAAGAAAGCCCAAAGAAAGCCCAAAGAAAGTGGAAAGAAAGGGGAAAGAAAGCCCAAAGAAAGCCCAAAGAAAGCTCAAGGAAAGCCCAAAGAAAGGGGAAAGAAAGCCCAAAGAAAGGGGAATGACAGCCCAAAGAAAGGGGAAAGAAAGCCCAAAGAAAGGGGAAAGAAAGCCCAAAGAAAGGGGAAAGAAAGCCCAAAGAAAGCCCAAAGAAAGCCCAAAGAAAGGGGAAAGAAAGCCCAAAGAAAGGGGAAAGAAAGCCCAAAGAAAGGAGAAAGAAAGCCCAAAGAAAGGGGAAAGAAAGGGGAAAGAAAGCCCAAAGAAAGGGGAAAGAAAGGGGAAAGAAAGCCCTAAGAAAGCCCAAAGAAAGGGGAAAGAAAGCCCAAAGAAACCCCAAAGAAATGGGAAAGAAAGCCCAAAGAAACCCCAAAGAAAGGGGAAAGAAAGCCCAAAGAAAGGGGAAAGAAAGCGCAATGAAAGGGGAAAGAAAGCCCAAAGAAAGGGGAAATAAAGCCCAAAGAAAGGGGAAAGAAAGCCCAAAGAAAGGGGGAAGAAAGCCCAAAGAAAGCCCAAAGAAAGGGGAAAGAAAGGGGACAGAAAGCCCAAAGAAAGCCCAAAGAAAGCCCAAAGAAAGGGGAAAGAAAGCCCAAAGAAAGCCCAAAGAAAGGGGAAAGAAAGCGCGAAGAAAGCCCAAAGAAAGGGGAAAGAAAGCCCAAAGAAAGGGGAAAGAAAGTCCAAGGAAAAGGGAAAGAAAGCCCAAAGAAAGGGGAAAGAAAGCCCAAAGAAAGGGGAAAGAAAGCTCAAAGAAAGCCCAAAGAAATGGGAAAGAAAGCCCAAAGAAAGGGGAAAGAAAGCCCAAAGAAAGGGGAAAGAAAGCCCAAAGAAAGGGGAAAGAAAGCCCAAAGAAAGGGGAATGACAGCCCAAAGAAAGGGGAAAGAAAGCCCAAAGAAAGGGGAAAGAAAGCCCAAGGAAAGGGGAAAGAAAGCCCAAAGAAAGGGGAAAGAAAGCCCAAAGAAAGTGGAAAGAAAGGGGAAAGAAAACCAAAGAAAGCCCAAAGAAAGCCCAAGGAAAGCCCAAAGAAAGGGGAAAGAAAACCCAAAGAAAGGGGAAAGAAAGCCCAAAGAAAGCCCAAAGAAAGCCCAAAGAAAGCCCACAGAAAGGGGAAAGAAAGCCCAAAGAAAGGGGAAAGAAAGCCCAAAGAAAGGGGAAAGAAAGCTCAAAGAAAGCCCAAAGAAATGGGAAAGAAAGCCCAAAGAAAGGGGAAAGAAAGCCCAAAGAAAGGGGAAAGAAAGCCCAAAGAAAGGGGAAAGAAAGCCCAAAGAAAGGGGAATGACAGCCCAAAGAAAGGGGAAAGAAAGCCCAAAGAAAGGGGAAAGAAAGCCCAAGGAAAGGGGAAAGAAAGTCCAAAGAAAGGGGAAAAAAAGCCCAAAGAAAGTGGAAAGAAAGGGGAAAGAAAACCAAAGAAAGCCCAAAGAAAGCCCAAGGAAAGCCCAAAGAAAGGGGAAAGAAAACCCAAAGAAAGGGGAAAGAAAGCCCAAAGAAAGCCCAAAGAAAGCCCAAAGAAAGCCCACAGAAAGGGGAAAGAAAGCCCAAAGAAAGGGGAAAGAAAGCCCAAAGAAAGGGGAAAGAAAGCTCAAAGAAAGCCCAAAGAAATGGGAAAGAAAGCCCAAAGAAAGGGGAAAGAAAGCCCAAAGAAAGGGAAAGAAAGCCCAAAGAAAGGGGAAAGAAAGCCCAAAGAAAGGGGAATGACAGCCCAAAGAAAGGGGAAAGAAAGCCCAAAGAAAGGGGAAAGAAAGCCCAAGGAAAGGGGAAAGAAAGCCCAAAGAAAGGGGAAAGAAAGCCCAAAGAAAGTGGAAAGAAAGGGGAAAGAAAACCAAAGAAAGCCCAAAGAAAGCCCAAGGAAAGCCCAAAGAAAGGGGAAAGAAAACCCAAAGAAAGGGGAAAGAAAGCCCAGAGAAATCCCAAAGAAAGCCCAAAGAAAGCCCAAAGAAAGGGGAAAGAAATCCCAAAGAAAGGGGAATGACAGCCCAAAGAAAGGGGAAAGAAAGCCCAAAGAAAGGGGAAAGAAAGCCCAAAGAAAGGGGGAAGAAAGCCCAAAGAAAGCCCAAAGAAAGGGGAAAGAAAGGGGACAGAAAGCCCAAAGAAAGCCCAAAGAAAGCCCAAAGAAAGGGGAAAGAAAGCCCAAAGAAAGCCCAAAGAAAGGGGAAAGAAAGCGCGAAGAAAGCCCAAAGAAAGGGGAAAGAAAGCCCAAAGAAAGGGGAAAGAAAGTCCAAGGAAAGGGGAAAGAAAGCCCAAAGAAAGGGGAAAGAAAGCCCAAAGAAAGGGGAAAGAAAGCTCAAAGAAAGCCCAAAGAAATGGGAAAGAAAGCCCAAAGAAAGGGGAAAGAAAGCCCAAAGAAAGGGGAAAGAAAGCCCAAAGAAAGGGGAAAGAAAGCCCAAAGAAAGGGGAATGACAGCCCAAAGAAAGGGGAAAGAAAGCCCAAAGAAAGGGGAAAGAAAGCCCAAGGAAAGGGGAAAGAAAGCCCAAGAAAGGGGAAAGAAAGCCCAAAGAAAGTGGAAAGAAAGGGGAAAGAAAACCAAAGAAAGCCCAAAGAAAGCCCAAGGAAAGCCCAAAGAAAGGGGAAAGAAAACCCAAAGAAAGGGGAAAGAAAGCCCAAAGAAAGCCCAAAGAAAGCCCAAAGAAAGCCCACAGAAAGGGGAAAGAAAGCCCAAAGAAAGGGGAAAGAAAGCCCAAAGAAAGGGGAAAGAAAGCTCAAAGAAAGCCCAAAGAAATGGGAAAGAAAGCCCAAAGAAAGGGGAAAGAAAGCCCAAAGAAAGGGGAAAGAAAGCCCAAAGAAAGGGGAGAGAAAGCCCAAAGAAAGGGGAATGACAGCCCAAAGAAAGGGGAAAGAAAGCCCAAAGAAAGGGGAAAGAAAGCCCAAGGAAAGGGGAAAGAAAGCCCAAAGAAAGGGGAAAGAAAGCCCAAAGAAAGTGGAAAGAAAGGGGAAAGAAAACCAAAGAAAGCCCAAAGAAAGCCCAAGGAAAGCCCAAAGAAAGGGGAAAGAAAACCCAAAGAAAGGGGAAAGAAAGCCCAAAGAAAGCCCAAAGAAAGCCCAAAGAAAGCCCACAGAAAGGGGAAAGAAACCCCAAAGAAAGGGGAAAGAAAGCCCAAAGAAAGGGGAAAGAAAGCTCAAAGAAAGCCCAAAGAAATGGGAAAGAAAGCCCAAAGAAAGGGGAAAGAAAGCCCAAAGAAAGGGGAAAGAAAGCCCAAAGAAAGGGGAAAGAAAGCCCAAAGAAAGGGGAATGACAGCCCAAAGAAAGGGGAAAGAAAGCCCAAAGAAAGGGGAAAGAAAGCCCAAGGAAAGGGGAAAGAAAGCCCAAAGAAAGGGGAAAGAAAGCCCAAAGAAAGTGGAAAGAAAGGGGAAAGAAAACCAAAGAAAGCCCAAAGAAAGCCCAAGGAAAGCCCAAAGAAAGGGGAAAGAAAACCCAAAGAAAGGGGAAAGAAAGCCCAGAGAAATCCCAAAGAAAGCCCAAAGAAAGCCCAAAGAAAGGGAAAGAAATCCCAAAGAAAGGGGAATGACAGCCCAAAGAAAGGGGAAAGAAAGCCCAAAGAAAGGGGAAAGAAAGCTCAAAGAAAGCCCAAAGAAAGGGGAAAGAAAGCCCAAAGAAAGGGGAAAGAAAGCCCAAAGAAAGGGGAAAGAAAGCCCAAAGAAAGGGGAAAGAAAGCCCAGAGAAATCCCAAAGAAAGCCCAAAGAAAGCCCAAAGAAAGGGGAAAGAAATCCCAAAGAAAGGGGAATGACAGCCCAAAGAAAGGGGAAAGAAAGCCCAAAGAAAGGGGAAAGAAAGCCCAAAGAAAGCCCAAAGAAAGCCCAAAGAAAGTGGAAAGAAAGGGGAAAGAAAGCCCAAAGAAAGGCCAAAGAAAGCTCAAGGAAAGCCCAAAGAAAGGGGAAAGAAAGCCCAAAGAAAGGGGAATGACAGCCCAAAGAAAGGGGAAAGAAAGCCCAAAGAAAGGGGGAAGAAAGCCCAAAGAAAGCCCAAAGAAAGCCCAAGAAAGTTGAAAGAAAGGGGAAAGAAAGCCCAAAGAAAGCCCAAGGAAAGCCCAAAGAAAGGGGAAAGAAAGCCCAAAGAAAGGGGAATGACCGCCCAAAGAAAGGGGAAAGAAAGCCCAAAGAAAGGGGAAAGAAAGCGCAAAGAAAGGAGAAAGAAAGCCCAAAGAAAGGGGAAAGAAAGGGGAAAGAAAGGCCAATGAAAGGGGAAAGAAAGCCCAAAGAAAGGGGAAAGAAAGCCCAAAGAAAGGGGAAAGAAAGCCCAGAGAAAGCCCAAAGAAAGCCCAAAGAAAGCCCAAAGAAAGCCCAAAGAAAAGGGAAAGAAAGCCCGAAGAAAGGGGAAAGAAAGCCCAAAGAAAGGGGGAAGAAAGCCCAAAGAAAGCCCAAAGAAAGGGGAAAGAAAGCGCAATGAAAGGGGAAAGAAAGCCCAAAGAAAGGGGAAATAAAGCCCAAAGAAAGGGGAAAGAAAGCCCAAAGAAAGGGGGAAGAAAGCCCAGAGAAATCCCAAAGAAAGCCCAAAGAAATCCCAAAGAAAAGGGAAAGAAAGCCCAAAGAAAGGGGAAAGAAAGCCCAAAGAAAGGGGAATGACAGCCCAAAGAAAGGGGAAAGAAAGCCAAAAGAAAGGGGAAAGAAAGCCCAAAGAAAGCCCAAAGAAAGCCCAAAGAAAGTGGAAAGAAAGGGGAAAGAAAGCCCAAAGAAAGGCCAAAGAAAGCTCAAGGAAAGCCCAAAGAAAGGGGAAAGAAAGCCCAAAGAAAGGGGAATGACAGCCCAAAGAAAGGGGAAAGAAAGCCCAAAGAAAGGGGAAAGAAAGCCCAAAGAAAGGGGAAAGAAAGCCCAAAGAAAGCCCAAAGAAAGCCCAAAGAAAGGGGAAAGAAAGCCCAAAGAAAGGGGAAAGAAAGCCCAAAGAAAGGAGAAAGAAAGCCCAAAGAAAGGGGAAAGAAAGGGGAAAGAAAGCCCAAAGAAAGGGGAAAGAAAGGGGAAAGAAAGCCCTAAGAAAGCCCAAAGAAAGGGGAAAGAAAGCCCAAAGAAACCCCAAAGAAATGGGAAAGAAAGCCCAAAGAAACCCCAAAGAAAGGGAAAGAAAGCCCAAAGAAAGGGGAAAGAAAGCGCAATGAAAGGGGAAAGAAAGCCCAAAGAAAGGGGAAATAAAGCCCAAAGAAAGGGGAAAGAAAGCCCAAAGAAAGGGGGAAGAAAGCCCAAAGAAAGCCCAAAGAAAGGGGAAAGAAAGGGGACAGAAAGCCCAAAGAAAGCCCAAAGAAAGCCCAAAGAAAGGGGAAAGAAAGCCCAAAGAAAGCCCAAAGAAAGGGGAAAGAAAGCGCGAAGAAAGCCCAAAGAAAGGGGAAAGAAAGCCCAAAGAAAGGGGAAAGAAAGTCCAAGGAAAGGGGAAAGAAAGCCCAAAGAAAGGGGAAAGAAAGCCCAAAGAAAGGGGAAAGAAAGCTCAAAGAAAGCCCAAAGAAAGGGGAAAGAAAGCCCAAAGAAAGGGGAAAGAAAGCCCAAAGAAAGGGGAATGACAGCCCAAAGAAAGGGGAAAGAAAGCCCAAAGAAAGGGGAAAGAAAGCCCAAGGAAAGGGGAAAGAAAGCCCAAAGAAAGGGGAAAGAAAGCCCAAAGAAAGTGGAAAGAAAGGGGAAAGAAAACCAAAGAAAGCCCAAAGAAAGCCCAAGGAAAGCCCAAAGAAAGGGAAAGAAAACCCAAAGAAAGGGGAAAGAAAGGGGAAAGAAAGCCCAAAGAAAGCCCAAAGAAAGCCCACAGAAAGGGGAAAGAAAGCCCAAAGAAAGGGGAAAGAAAGTCCAAACAAAGGGGAAAGAAAGCTCAAAGAAAGCCCAAAGAAATGGGAAAGAAAGCCCAAAGAAAGGGGAAAGAAAGCCCAAAGAAAGGGGAAAGAAAGCCCAAAGAAAGGGGAATGACAGCCCAAAGAAAGGGGAAAGAAAGCCCAAAGAAAGGGGAAAGAAAGCCCAAGGAAAGGGGAAAGAAAGCCCAAAGAAAGGGGAAAGAAAGCCCAAAGAAAGTGGAAAGAAAGGGGAAAGAAAACCAAAGAAAGCCCAAAGAAAGCCCAAGGAAAGCCCAAAGAAAGGGGAAAGAAAACCCAAAGAAAGGGGAAAGAAAGCCCAAAGAAAGGGGAAAGAAAGCCCAGAGAAAGCCCAAAGAAAGCCCAAAGAAAGCCCAAAGAAAGCCCAAAGAAAAGGGAAAGAAAGCCCGAAGAAAGGGGAAAGAAAGCCCAAAGAAAGGGGGAAGAAAGCCCAAAGAAAGCCCAAAGAAAGGGGAAAGAAAGCGCAATGAAAGGGGAAAGAAAGCCCAAAGAAAGGGGAAATAAAGCCCAAAGAAAGGGGAAAGAAAGCCCAAAGAAAGGGGGAAGAAAGCCCAGAGAAATCCCAAAGAAAGCCCAAAGAAATCCCAAAGAAAAGGGAAAGAAAGCCCAAAGAAAGGGGAAAGAAAGCCCAAAGAAAGGGGAATGACAGCCCAAAGAAAGGGGAAAGAAAGCCAAAAGAAAGGGGAAAGAAAGCCCAAAGAAAGCCCAAAGAAAGCCCAAAGAAAGTGGAAAGAAAGGGGAAAGAAAGCCCAAAGAAAGGCCAAAGAAAGCTCAAGGAAAGCCCAAAGAAAGGGGAAAGAAAGCCCAAAGAAAGGGGAATGACAGCCCAAAGAAAGGGGAAAGAAAGCCCAAAGAAAGGGGAAAGAAAGCCCAAAGAAAGGGGAAAGAAAGCCCAAAGAAAGGGGAAAGAAAGCCCAAAGAAAGGGGAAAGAAAGCCCAAAGAAAGGGGAAAGAAAGCCCAAAGAAAGGAGAAAGAAAGCCCAAAGAAAGGGGAAAGAAAGGGGAAAGAAAGCCCAAAGAAAGGGGAAAGAAAGGGGAAAGAAAGCCCAAAGAAAGGGGAAAGAAAGGGGACAGAAAGCCCAAAGAAAGCCCAAAGAAAGCCCAAAGAAAGGGGAAAGAAAGCCCAAAGAAAGCCCAAAGAAAGGGGAAAGAAAGCGCGAAGAAAGCCCAAAGAAAGGGGAAAGAAAGCCCAAAGAAAGGGGAAAGAAAGTCCAAGGAAAGGGGAAAGAAAGCCCAAAGAAAGGGGAAAGAAAGCCCAAAGAAAGGGGAAAGAAAGCTCAAAGAAAGCCCAAAGAAAGGGGAAAGAAAGCCCAAAGAAAGGGGAAAGAAAGCCCAAAGAAAGGGGAATGACAGCCCAAAGAAAGGGGAAAGAAAGCCCAAAGAAAGGGGAAAGAAAGCCCAAGGAAAGGGGAAAGAAAGCCCAAAGAAAGGGGAAAGAAAGCCCAAAGAAAGTGGAAAGAAAGGGGAAAGAAAACCAAAGAAAGCCCAAAGAAAGCCCACAGAAAGGGGAAAGAAAGCCCAAAGAAAGGGGAAAGAAAGCCCAAACAAAGGGGAAAGAAAGCTCAAAGAAAGCCCAAAGAAATGGGAAAGAAAGCCCAAAGAAAGGGGAAAGAAAGCCCAAAGAAAGGGGAAAGAAAGCCCAAAGAAAGGGGAATGACAGCCCAAAGAAAGGGGAAAGAAAGCCCAAAGAAAGGGGAAAGAAAGCCCAAGGAAAGGGGAAAGAAAGCCCAAAGAAAGGGGAAAGAAAGCCCAAAGAAAGTGGAAAGAAAGGGGAAAGAAAACCAAAGAAAGCCCAAAGAAAGCCCAAGGAAAGCCCAAAGAAAGGGGAAAGAAAACCCAAAGAAAGGGGAAAGAAAGCCCAAAGAAAGCCCAAAGAAAGCCCAAAGAAAGCCCACAGAAAGGGGAAAGAAAGCCCAAAGAAAGGGGAAAGAAAGCCCAAAGAAAGGGGAAAGAAAGCTCAAAGAAAGCCCAAAGAAATGGGAAAGAAAGCCCAAAGAAAGGGGAAAGAAAGCCCAAAGAAAAGGGAAAGAAAGCCCAAAGAAAGGGGAAAGAAAGCCCAAAGAAAGGGGAAAGAAAGCCCAAAGAAAGGGGAATGACAGCCCAAAGAAAGGGGAAAGAAAGCCCAAAGAAAGGGGAAAGAAAGCCCAAGGAAAGGGGAAAGAAAGCCCAAAGAATTGGGAAAGAAAGCCCAAAGAAAGTGGAAAGAAAGGGGAAAGAAAACCAAAGAAAGCCCAAAGAAAGCCCAAGGAAAGCCCAAAGAAAGGGGAAAGAAAACCCAAAGAAATGGGAAAGAAAGCCCAAAGAAAGCCCAAAGAAAGCCCAAAGAAAGCCCACAGAAAGGGGAAAGAAAGCCCAAAGAAAGGGGAAAGAAAGCCCAAAGAAAGCCAAAAGAAAGCCCAAAGAAAGCCCAAAGAAAGACCAAAGAAAGCCCAAAGAAAGCCCAAAGAAAGGGGAAAGAAAGCCCAAAGAAAGGGGAAAGAAAGCCCAAAGAAAGGGGAAAGAAAGCCCAAAGAAAGGGGAATGACAGCCCAAAGAAAGGGGAAAGAAAGACCAAAGAAAGGGGAAAGAAAGCCCAAGGAAAGGGGAAAGAAAGCCCAAAGAATTGGGAAAGAAAGCCCAAAGAAAGTGGAAAGAAAGGGGAAAGAAAACCAAAGAAAGCCCAAAGAAAGCCCAAGGAAAGCCCAAAGAAAGGGGAAAGAAAACCCAAAGAAATGGGAAAGAAAGCCCAAAGAAAGCCCAAAGAAAGCCCAAAGAAAGCCCACAGAAAGGGGAAAGAAAGCCCAAAGAAAGGGGAAAGAAAGCCCAAAGAAAGCCAAAAGAAAGCCCAAAGAAAGCCCAAAGAAAGACCAAAGAAAGCCCAAAGAAAGCCCAAAGAAAGGGGAAAGAAAGCCCAAGAAAGGGGAAAGAAAGCCCAAAGAAAGGGGAATGACAGCCCAAAGAAAGGGGAAAGAAAGCCCAAAGAAAGGGGAAAGAAAGCCCAAAGAAAGGGGAAGGAAAGTCCAAAGAAAGGGGAAAGAAACCCCAAAGAAATGGGAAAGAAAGCCCAAATAAAGGGGAATGACAGACCAAAGAAAGGGGAAAGAAAGCCCAAAGAAAGCCCAAAGAAAGGGGAAAGAAAGCCCAAAGAAAGGGGAAAGAAAGCCCAAAAAAAGGGGAAAGAATGCCCAGAGAAAGCCCAAAGAAAGCCCAAAGAAAGCCCAAAGAAAGTGGAAAGAAAGGGGAAAGAAAGCCCAAAGAAAGCCCAAAGAAAGCCCACAGAAAGCCCAAAGAAAGCCCAAAGAAAGCCCAAAGAAAGCCCAAAGAAATGCCAAAGAAAGGGGAAAGAAAGCCCAAAGAAAGGGGAAAGAAAGCCCAAAGAAAGGGGAATGACAGCCAAAAGAAAGGGGAAAGAAAGCCCAAAGAAAGCCCAAAGAAAGCCCAAAGAAAGGGGAAAGGAAGGGGAAAGAAAGCCCAAAGAAAGCCCAAAGAAAACCCAAGGAAAGCCCAAAGAAAGGGGAAAGAAAGCCCAAAGAAAGGGGAAAGAAAGCCCAAAGAAAGCGCAAAGTAAGCCCACAGAAAGGGGAAAGAAAGCCCAAAGAAGGCCCAAAGAAAGCCCAAGGAAAGCCCAAAGAAAGGAGAAAGAAAGCCCAAAGAAAGGGGAATGACAGCCCAAAGAAAGGGGAAAGAAAGCCCAAAGAAAGGGGAAAGAAAGCCCAAAGAAAGGGGAAAGAAAGCCCAAAGAAATGGGAAAGAAAGCCCAAAGAAAGCCCAAAGAAAGTGGAAAGAAAGGGGAAAGAAAGCCCAAAGAAAGCCCAAGGAAAGCCCAAAGAAAGGGGAAAGAAAGCCCAAAGAAAGGGGAATGACAGCCCAAAGAAAGGGGAAAGAAAGCCCAAAGAAAGGGGAAAGAAAGCCCAAAGAAAGGAGAAAGAAAGCCCAAAGAAAGGGGAAAGAAAGCCAAAAGAAAGGGGAAAGAAAGCCCAAAGAAATGGGAAAGAAAGCCCAAAGAAAGCCCAAAGAAAGTCCAAAGAAAGCCCACAGAAAGGGGAAAGAAAGCCCAAAGAAAGGGGAAAGAAAGCCCAAAGAAAGCCCAAAGAAAGTCCAAAGAAAGCCCAAAGAAAGCCCAAAGAAAGCCCAAAGAAAGGGGAAAGAAAGGGGAAAGAAAGCCCAAAGGAAGTGGAAAGAAAGCCCAAAGAAAGCCCAAAGAAAGGGGAAAGTAAGCCCAAAGAAAGCCCAAAGAAAGGGGAAAGAAAGGGGAAAGAAAGCACAAAGAAAGGGGAAAGAAAGCCCAAAGAAAGGGGAAAGAAAGCCCAAAGAAAGCCCAAAGAAAGTGGAAAGAAAGGGGAAAGAAAGCCCAAAGAAAGCCCAAGGAAAGCCCAAAGAAAGGGGAAAGAAAGCCCAAAGAAACCCCAAAGAAAGGGGAAAGAAACCCCAAAGAAAGGGGAAAGAAAGCCCAAAGAAAGGGGAAAGAAAGCCCAAAGAAAGGGGAAAGAAAGCCCAAAGAAAGGGGAAAGAAAGCCCAAAGAAAGCCCAAAGAAAGCCCAAAGAATGCCCAAATAAAGCCCAAAGAAAGCCCAAAGAAAGCCCAAAGAAAGCCCAAAGGAAGGGGAAAGAAAGCCCAAAGAAGGGGAATGACAGCCCAAAGAAAGGGGAAAGAAAGCCCAAAGAAAGCCCAAAGAATTGGGAAAGAAAGCCCAAAGAAAGGGGAAAGAAAGCTCAAAGAAAGCACAAAGAAATGGGAAAGAAAGCCCAAAGAAAGGGGAAAGAAAGCCCAAAGAAAGGGGAAAGAAAGCCCAAAGAAAGGGGAAAGAAAGCCCAGAGAAAGCCCAAAGAAAGCCCAAAGAAAGCCCAAAGAAAGCCCAAAGAAAAGGGAAAGAAAGCCCAAAGAAAGGGGAAAGAAAGCCCAAAGAAAGGGGAATGACAGCCCAAAGAAAGGGGAAAGAAAGCCCAAAGAAAGGGGAAAGAAAGGGGAAAGAAAACCAAAGAAAGCCCAAGGAAAGCCCAAAGAAAGGGGAAAGAAAACCCAAAGAAAGGGGAAAGAAAGCCCAAAGAAAGCCCAAAGAAAGCCCAAAGAAAGCCCACAGAAAGGGGAAAGAAAGCCCAAAGAAATGGGAAAGAAAGCCCAAAGAAAGCTCAAAGAAAGCCCAAAGAAAGACCAAAGAAAGCCCAAAGAAAGCCCAAAGAAAGGGGAAAGAAAGCCCAAGAAAGGGGAAAGAAAGCCCAAAGAAAGGGGAATGACAGCCCAAGGAAGGGGAAATAAAGCCCAAAGAAAGGGGAAAGAAAGCCCAAAGAAAGGGGAAGGAAAGCCCAAAGAAAGGGGAAAGAAACCCCAAAGAAATGGGAAAGAAAGCCCAAATAAAGGGGAATGACAGCCCAAAGAAAGGGGAAAGAAAGCCCAAAGAAAGCCCAAAGAAAGGGGAAAGAAAGCCCAAAGAAAGGGGAAAGAAAGCCCAAAGAAAGGGGAAAGAATGCCCAGAGAAAGCCCAAAGAAAGCCCAAAGAAAGCCCAAAGAAAGTGGAAAGAAAGGGGAAAGAAAGCCCAAAGAAATCCCAAAGAAAGCCCAAAGAAAGCCCACAGAAAGCCCAAAGAAAGCCCAAAGAAAGCCCAAAGAAATGCCAAAGAAAGGGGAAAGAAAGCCCAAAGAAAGGGGAAAGAAAGCCCAAAGAAAGGGGAATGACAGCCCAAAGAAAGGGGAAAGAAAGCCCAAAGAAAGCCCAAAGAAAGCCCAAAGAAAGGGGAAAGAAAGGGGAAAGAAAGCCCAAAGAAAGCCCAAAGAAAACCCAAGGAAAGCCCAAAGAAAGGGGAAAGAAAGCCCAAAGAAAGGGGAAAGAAAGCCCAAAGAAAGCCCAAAGTAAGCCCACAGAAAGGGGAAAGAAAGCCCAAAGAAAGCCCAAAGAAAGCCCAAAGAAAGTGGAAAGAAAGGGGGAAGAAAGCCCGAAGAAAGCCCAAAGAAAGCCCAAGGAAAGCCCAAAGAAAGGAGAAAGAAAGCCCAAAGAAAGGGGAATGACAGCCCAAAGAAAGGGGAAAGAAAGCCCAAAGAAAGGGGAAAGAAAGCCCAAAGAAAGGGGAAACAAAGCCCAAAGAAATGGGAAAGAAAGCCCAAAGAAAGCCCAAAGAAAGTGGAAAGAAAGGGGAAAGAAAGCCCAAAGAAAGCCCAAGGAAAGCCCAAAGAAAGGGGAAAGAAAGCCCAAAGAAATGGGAATGACAGCCCAAAGAAAGGGGAAAGAAAGCCCAAAGAAAGGGGAAAGAAAGCCCAAAGAAAGGAGAAAGAAAGCCCAAAGAAAGGGGAAAGAAAGCCAAAAGAAAGGGGAAAGAACGCCCAAAGAAATGGGAAAGAAAGGCCAAAGAAAGCCCAAAGAAAGTCCAAAGAAAACCCACAGAAAGGGGAAAGAAAGCCCAAAGAAAGCGGAAAGAAAGCCCAAAGAAAGCCCAAAGAAAGTCCAAAGAAAGCCCAAAGAAAGCCCAAAGAAAGCCCAAAGAAAGGGGAAAGAAAGCCCAAAGAAAGTGGAAAGAAAGCCCAAAGAAAGCCCAAAGAAAGGGGAAAGAAAGCCCAAAGAAAGCCCAAAGAAAGGGGGAAGAAAGGGGAAAGAAAGCACAAAGAAAGGGGAAAGAAAGCCCAAAGAAAGCCCAAAGAAAGGGGAAAGAAAGCCCAAAGAAAGGGGAAAGAAAGCCCAAAGAAAGGGGAAAGAAAGCCCAAAGAAAGCCCAAAGAAAGCCCAAAGAAAGTGGAAAGAAAGGGGAAAGAAAGCCCAAAGAAAGCCCAAGGAAAGCCCAAAGAAAGGGGAAAGAAAGCCCAAAGAAACCCCAAAGAAAGGGGAAAGAAACCCCAAAGAAAGGGGAAAGAAAGCCCAAAGAAAGGGGAAAGAAAGCCCAAAGAAAGGGGAAAGAAAGCCGAAAGAAAGGGGAAAGAAAGCCCAAAGAAAGGGGGAAGAAAGCCCAAAGAAAGCCCAAAGAAAGGGGAAAGAAAGGGGAAAGAAAGCCCAAAGAAAGGGGAAAGAAAGGGGAAAGAAAGCCCAAAGAAAGCCCAAAGAAAGGGGAAAGAAAGCGCAAGGAAAGCCCACAGAAAGGGGAAAGAAAGCCCAAAGAAAGGGGAAAGAAAGCCCAAAGAAAGGGGAAAGAAAGCCCAAAGAAAGGGGAAAGACAGCCCAAAGAAAGCCCAAAGAAAGGGGAAAGAAAGCCCAAAGAAAGGGGAAAGAAAGCTCAAAGAAAGCCCAAAGAAAGGGGAAAGAAAGCCCAAAGAAAGGGGAATGACAGCCCAAAGAAAGGGGAAAGAAAGCCCAAAGAAAGGGGAAAGAAAGTCCAGAGAAAGGCCAAAGAAAGGCCAAAGAAAGCCCAAAGAAAGCCCAAAGAAAAGGGAAAGAAAGCCCAAAGAAAGGGGAAAGAAAGCCCAAAGAAAGGGGAATGACAGCCCAAAGAAAGGGGAAAGAAAGCCCAAAGAAAGGGGAAAGAAAGCCCAAAGAAAGGGGGAAGAAAGCCCAAAGAAAGCCCAAAGAAAGGGGAAAGAAAGCCCAAAGAAAGGGGAATGACAGCCCAAAGAAAGGGGAAAGAAAGCCCAAAGAAAGGGGAAAGAAAGTCCAGAGAAAGGCCAAAGAAAGGCCAAAGAAAGCCCAAAGAAAGCCCAAAGAAAAGGGAAAGAAAGCCCAAAGAAAGGGGAAAGAAAGCCCAAAGAAAGGGGAATGACAGCCCAAAGAAAGGGGAAAGAAAGCCCAAAGAAAGGGGAAAGAAAGCCCAAAGAAAGGGGGAAGAAAGCCCAAAGAAAGCCCAAAGAAAGTGGAAAGAAAGGGGAAAGAAAACCCAAAGAAAGCCCAAAGAAAGCCCAAGAAAAGCCCAAAGAAAGGGGAAAGAAAGCCCAAAGAAAGCCCAAAGAAAGCCCACAGAAAGGGGAAAGAAAGCCCAAAGAAAGGGGAGAGAAAGACCAAAGAAAGCCCAAAGAAAGCCCAAAGAATGCCCAAATAAAGCCCAAAGAAAGCCCAAAGAAAGCCCAAAGAAAGCCCAAAGGAAGGGGAAAGAAAGCCCAAAGAAAGGGGAATGGCAGCCCAAAGAAAGGGGAAAGAAAGCCCAAAGAAAGCCCAAAGAATTGGGAAAGAAAGCCCAAAGAAAGGGGAAAGAAAGCTCAAAGAAAGCCCAAAGAAATGGGAAAGAAAGCCCAAAGAAAGGGGAAAGAAAGCCCAAAGAAAGGGGAAAGAAAGCCCAAAGAACGGGGAAAGAAAGCCCAAAGAAAGTGGAAAGAAAGGGGAAAGAAAACCAAAGAAAGCCCAAAGAAAGCCCAAGGAAAGCCCAAAGAAAGGGGAAAGAAAACCCAAAGAAAGGGGAAAGAAAGCCCAAAGAAAGCCCAAAGAAAGCCCAAAGAAAGCCCACAGAAATGGGAAAGAAAGCCCAAAGAAAGGGGAAAGAAAGCCCAAAGAAAGCCCAAAGAAAGCCCAAAGAAAGCCCAAAGAAAGACCAAAGAAAGCCCAAAGAAAGCCCAAAGAAAGGGGAAAGAAAGCCCAAGAAAGGGGAAAGAAAGCCCAAAGAAAGGGGAATGACAGCCCAAAGAAAGGGGAAAGAAAGCCCAAAGAAAGGGGAAAGAAAGCCCAAAGAAAGGGGAAGGAAAGCCCAAAGAAAGGGGAAAGAAACCCCAAAGAAATGGGAAAGAAAGCCCAAATAAAGGGGAATGACAGCCCAAGGAAAGGGGAAAGAAAGCCCAAAGAAAGCCCAAAGAAAGGGGAAAGAAAGCCCAAAGAAAGGGGAAAGAAAGCCCAAAGAAAGGGGAAAGAATGCCCAGAGAAAGCCCAAAGAAAGCCCAAAGAAAGCCCAAAGAAAGCCCAAAGAAAGTGGAAAGAAAGGGGAAAGAAAGCCCAAAGAAATCCCAAAGAAAGCCCAAAGAAAGCCCACAGAAAGCCCAAAGAAAGCCCAAAGAAAGCCCAAAGAAATGCCAAAGAAAGGGGAAAGAAAGCCCAAAGAAAGGGAAAGAAAGCCCAAAGAAAGGGGAATGACAGCCCAAAGAAAGGGGAAAGAAAGCCCAAAGAAAGCCCAAAGAAAGCCCAAAGAAAGGGGAAAGAGAGCCCAAAGAAAGGGGAAAGAAACCCCAAAGAAATGGGAAAGAAAGCCCAAATAAAGGGGAATGACAGCCCAAAGAAAGGGGAATAAAGCCCAAAGAAAGCCCAAAGAAAGGGGAAAGAAAGCCCAAAGAAAGGGGAAAGAAAGCCCAAAGAAAGGGGAAAGAATGCCCAGAGAAAGCCCAAAGAAAGCCCAAAGAAAGCCCAAAGAAAGTGGAAAGAAAGGGGAAAGAAAGCCCAAAGAAATCCCAAAGAAAGCCCAAAGAAAGCCCACAGAAAGCCCACAGAAAGCCCAAAGAAAGCCCAAAGAAAGCCCAAAGAAATGCCAAAGAAAGGGGAAAGAAAGCCCAAAGAAAGGGAAAGAAAGCCCAAAGAAAGGGGAATGACAGCCCAAAGAAAGGGGAAAGAAAGCCCAAGGAAAGCCCAAAGAAAGGGGAAAGAAAGCCCAAAGAAAGGGGAATGACAGCCCAAAGAAAGAGGAAAGAAAGCCCAAAGAAAGGGGAAAGAAAGCCCAGAGAAAGGAGAAAGAAAGCCCAAAGAAAGGGGAAAGAAAGCCAAAAGAAAGGGGAAAGAAAGCCCAAAGAAATGGGAAAGAAAGCCCAAAGAAAGTCCAAACAAAGCCCACAGAAAGGGGAAAGAAAGCCCAAAGAAAGGGGAAAGAAAGCCCAAAGAAAGCCCAAAGAAAGTCCAAAGAAAGCCGAAAGAAAGCCCAAAGAAAGCCCAAAGAAAGGGGAAAGAAAGGGGAAAGAAAGCCCAAAGAAAGTGGAAAGAAAGCCCAAAGAAAGCCCAAAGAAAGGGGAAAGAAAGCCCAAAGAAAGCCCAAAGAAAGGGGAAAGAAAGGGGAAAGAAAGCACAAAGAAAGTGGAAAGAAAGCCCAAAGAAAGCCCAAACAAAGGGGAAAGAAAGCCCAAAGAAAGGGGAAAGAAAGCCCAAAGAAAGGGGAAAGAAAGCCCAAAGAAAGCCCAAAGAAAGCCCAAAGAAAGTGGAAAGAAAGGGGAAAGAAAGCCCAAAGAAAGCCCAAGGAAAGCCCAAAGAAAGGGGAAAGAAAGCCCAAAGAAACCCCAAAGAAAGGGGAAAGAAACCCCAAAGAAATGGGAAAAAAAGCCCAAAGAAAGGGGAAAGAAAGCACAAAGAAAGGGGAAAGAAAGCCCAAAGAAAGTGGAAAGAAAGCCCAAAGAAAGGGGGAAGAAAGCCCAAAGAAAGCCCAAAGAAAGGGGAAAGAAAGGGGAAAGAAAGCCCAAAGAAAGCCCAAAGAAAGGGGAAAGAAAGCGCAAAGAAAGCCCACAGAAAGGGGAAAGAAAGCCCAAAGAAAGGGGAAAGAAAGCCCAAAGAAAGGGGAATGACAGCCCAAAGAAAGGGGAAAGACAGCCCAAAGAAAGCCCAAAGAAAGGGGAAAGAACGCCCAAAGAAAGGGGAAAGAAAGCTCAAAGAAAGCCCAAAGAAATGGGAAAGAAAGCTCAAAGAAAGCCCAAAGAAAGGGTAAAGAAAGCCCAAAGAAAGGGGAATGACAGCCCAAAGAAAGGGGAAAGAAAGCCCAAAGAAAGGGGAAAGAAAGCCCAGAGAAAGGCCAAAGAAAGCCCAAAGAAAGCCCAAAGAAAGCCCAAAGAAAAGGGAAAGAAAGCCCAAAGAAAGGGGAAAGAAAGCCCAAAGAAAGGGGAATGACAGCCCAAAGAAAGGGGAAAGAAAGCCCAAAGAAAGGGGAAAGAAAGCCCAAAGAAAGGGGAAAGAAAGCCCAAAGAAAGCCCAAAGAAAGCCCAAAGAAAGTGGAAAGAAAGGGGAAAGAAAACCCAAAGAAAGCCCAAAGAAAGCCCAAGAAAAGCCCAAAGAAAGGGGAAAGAAAGCCCAAAGAAAGGGGAAAGAAAGCCCAAAGAAAGCCCAAAGAAAGCCCACAGAAAGGGGAAAGAAAGCCCAAAGAAAGGGGAAAGAAAGCCCGAAGAAAGCCCAAAGAAAGCCCAAAGAATGCCCAAATAAAGCCCAAAGAAAGCCCAAAGAAAGCCCAAAGAAAGCCCAAAGGAAGGGGAAAGAAAGCCCAAAGAAAGGGGAATGACAGCCCAAAGAAAGGGGAAAGAAAGCCCAAAGAAAGCCCAAAGACTTGGGAAAGAAAGGGGAAAGAAAGCCCAAAGAAAGGGGAAAGAAAGGGGAAAGAAAGCCCAAAGAAAGTGGAAAGAAAGCCCAAAGAAAGCCCAAAGAAAGGGGAAAGAAAGCCCAAAGAAAGCCCAAAGAAAGGGGAAAGAAAGGGGAAAGAAAGCACAAAGAAAGTGGAAAGAAAGCCCAAAGAAAGCCCAAACAAAGGGGAAAGAAAGCCCAAAGAAAGGGGAAAGAAAGCCCAAAGAAAGGGGAAAGAAAGCCCAAAGAAAGCCCAAAGAAAGCCCAAAGAAAGTGGAAAGAAAGGGGAAAGAAAGCCCAAAGAAAGCCCAAGGAAAGCCCAAAGAAAGGGGAAAGAAAGCCCAAAGAAACCCCAAAGAAAGGGGAAAGAAACCCCAAAGAAAGGGGAAAGAAAGCCCAAAGAAAGGGGAAAGAAAGCACAAAGAAAGGGGAAAGAAAGCCCAAAGAAAGTGGAAAGAAAGCCCAAAGAAAGGGGGAAGAAAGCCCAAAGAAAGCCCAAAGAAAGGGGAAAGAAAGGGGAAAGAAAGCCCAAAGAAAGCCCAAAGAAAGGGGAAAGAAAGCGCAAAGAAAGCCCACAGAAAGGGGAAAGAAAGCCCAAAGAAAGGGGAAAGAA
This sequence comes from Columba livia, assembly GCF_036013475.1. Lineage (NCBI taxonomy): Eukaryota > Metazoa > Chordata > Aves > Columbiformes > Columbidae > Columba > Columba livia. Next base: position 18,223 of record NW_027043528.1, on the reverse strand, counting down.
TGCCCAAAGAAAGGGGAATGACAGCCCAAAGAAAGGGGAAAGACAGCCCAAAGAAAGCCCAAAGAAAGGGGAAAGAAAGCCCAAAGAAAGGGGAAAGAAAGCTCAAAGAAAGCCCAAAGAAATGGGAAAGAAAGCTCAAAGAAAGCCCAAAGAAAGGGTAAAGAAAGCCCAAAGAAAGGGGAATGACAGCCCAAAGAAAGGGGAAAGAAAGCCCAAAGAAAGGGGAAAGAAAGCACAGAGAAAGGCCAAAGAAAGCCCAAAGAAAGCCCAAAGAAAGCCCAAAGAAAAGGGAAAGAAAGCCCAAAGAAAGGGGAAAGAAAGCCCAAAGAAAGGGGAATGACAGCCCAAAGAAAGGGGAAAGAAAGCCCAAAGAAAGGGGAAAGAAAGCCCAAAGAAAGGGGAAAGAAAGCCCAAAGAAAGCCCAAAGAAAGCCCAAAGAAAGTGGAAAGAAAGGGGAAAGAAAACCCAAAGAAAGCCCAAAGAAAGCCCAAGAAAAGCCCAAAGAAAGGGGAAAGAAAGCCCAAAGAAAGGGGAAAGAAAGCCCAAAGAAAGCCCAAAGAAAGCCCACAGAAAGGGGAAAGAAAGCCCAAAGAAAGGGGAAAGAAAGCCCAAAGAAAGCCCAAAGAAAGCCCAAAGAATGCCCAAATAAAGCCCAAAGAAAGCCCAAAGAAAGCCCAAAGAAAGCCCAAAGGAAGGGGAAAGAAAGCCCAAAGAAAGGGGAATGACAGCCCAAAGAAAGGGGAAAGAAAGCCCAAAGAAAGCCCAAAGACTTGGGAAAGAAAGGGGAAAGAAAGCCCAAAGAAAGGGGAAAGAAAGGGGAAAGAAAGCCCAAAGAAAGCCCAAAGAAAGTGGAAAGAAAGGGGAAAGAAAGCCCAAAGAAAGCCCAAAGAAAGCCCAAGGAAAGCCCAAAGAAAGGGGAAAGAAAGCCCAAAGAAAGGGGAATGACAGCCCAAAGAAAGGGGAAAGAAAGCCCAAAGAAAGGGGAAAGAAAGCCCAAAGAAAGGGGAAAGAAAGCCCAAGAAAGCCCAAAGAAAGCCCAAAGAAAGTGGAAAGAAAGGGGAAAAAAGCCAAAAGAAAGCCCAAAGAAAGCCCAAGGAAAGCCCAAAGAAAGGGGAAAGAAAGCCCAAAGAAAGGGGAATGACAGCCCAAAGAAAGGGGAAAGAAAGCCCAAAGAAAGGGGAAAGAAAGCCCAAAGAAAGCGGAAAGAAAGCCCAAAGAAATCCCAAAGAAAGCCCAAAGAAAGTTCACAGAAAGGGGAAAGAAAGCCCAAAGAAAGGGGAAAGAAAGCCCAAAGAAAGCCCAAAGAAAGCCCAAAGAAAGCCCAAATAAAGGGGAAAGAAAGGGGAAAGAAAGCCCAAAGAAAGGGGAAAGAAAGCCCAAAGAGAGCCCAAAGAAAGGGGAAAGAAAGGGGAAAGAAAGCCCAAAGAAAGGGGAAAGAAAGCCCAAAGAAAGCCCAAAGAAAGTCCAAAGGAAGCAAACAGAAAGGGGAAGGAAAGCCCAAAGAAAGGGGAAAGAAAGCCCAAAGAAAGGTGAATGACAGCCCAAAGAAAGGGGAAAGAAAGCCCAAAGAAAGCCCAAAGAAAGCCCAAAGAAAGGGGAAAGAAAGGGGAAAGAAAGCCCAAAGAAAGCCCAAAGAAAACCCAAGGAAAGCCCAAAGAAAGGGAAAGAAAGCCCAAAGAAAGGGGAAAGAAAGCCCAAAGAAAGCCCAAAGTAAGCCCACAGAAAGGGGAAAGAAAGCCCAAAGAAAGCCCAAAGAAAGCCCAAAGAAAGTGGAAAGAAAGGGGAAAGAAAGCCCAAAGAAAGCCCAAGGAAAGCCCAAAGAAAGGAGAAAGAAAGCCCAAAGAAAGGGGAATGACAGCCCAAAGAAAGGGGAAAGAAAGCCCAAAGAAAGGGGAAAGAAAGCCCAAAGAAAGGGGTAAGAAAGCCCAAAGAAATGGGAAAGAAAGCCCAAAGAAAGCCCAAAGAAAGTGGAAAGAAAGGGGAAAGAAAGCCCAAAGAAAGACCAAGGAAAGCCCAAAGAAAGGGGAAAGAAAGCCCAAAGAAAGGGGAATGACAGCCCAAAGAAAGGGAAAAGAAAGCCCAAAGAAAGGGGAAAGAAAGCCCAGAGAAATGAGAAAGAAAGCCCAAAGAAAGGGGAAAGAAAGCCAAAAGAAAGGGGAAAGAAAGCCCAAAGAAATGGGAAAGAAAGCCCAAAGAAAGCCCAAAGAAAGTCCAAAGAAAGCCCACAGAAAGGGGAAAGAAAGCCCAAAGAAAGGGGAAAGAAAGCCCAAAGAAAGCCCAAAGAAAGTCCAAAGAAAGCCCAAAGAAAGCCCAAAGAAAGCCCAAAGAAAGGGGAAAGAAAGGGGAAAGAAAGCCCAAAGAAAGTGGAAAGAAAGCCCAAAGAAAACCCAAAGAAAGGGGAAAGAAAGCCCAAAGAAAGGGGAAAGAAAGGGGAAAGAAAGCACAAAGAAAGTGGAAAGAAAGCCCAAAGAAACCCCAAAGAAAGGGGAAAGAAAGCCCAAAGAAAGGGGAAAGAAAGCCCAAAGAAAGGGGAAAGAAAGCACAAAGAAAGGGGAAAGAAAGCCCAAAGAAAGTGGAAAGAAAGCCCAAAGAAAGGGGGAAGAAAGCCCAAAGAAAGCCCAAAGAAAGGGGAAAGAAAGGGGAAAGAAAGCCCAAAGAAAGCCCAAAGAAAGGGGAAAGAAAGCGCAAAGAAAGCCCACAGAAAGGGGAAAGAAAGCCCAAAGAAAGGGGAAAGAAAGCCCAAAGAAAGGGGAAAGAAAGCCCAAAGAAAGGGGAAAGACAGCCCAAAGAAAGCCCAAAGAAAGGGGAAAGAAAGCCCAAAGAAAGGGGAAAGAAAGCTCAAAGAAAGCCCAAAGAAAGGGTAAAGAAAGCCCAAAGAAAGGGGAATGACAGCCCAAAGAAAGGGGAAAGAAAGCCCAAAGAAAGCCCAAAGACTTGGGAAAGAAAGGGGAAAGAAAGCCCAAAGAAAGGGGAAAGAAAGGGGAAAGAAAGCCCAAAGAAAGCCCAAAGAAAGTGGAAAGAAAGGGGAAAGAAAGCCCAAAGAAAGCCCAAAGAAAAGGGAAAGAAAGCCCAAAGAAAGGGGAAAGAAAGCCCAAAGAAAGGGGAATGACAGCCCAAAGAAAGGGGAAAGAAAGCCCAAAGAAAGGGGAAAGAAAGCCCAAAGAAAGGGGAAAGAAAGCCCAAAGAAAGCCCAAAGAAAGCCCAAAGAAAGTGGAAAGAAAGGGGAAAGAAAACCCAAAGAAAGCCCAAAGAAAGCCCAAGAAAAGCCCAAAGAAAGGGGAAAGAAAGCCCAAAGAAAGGGGAAAGAAAGCCCAAAGAAAGCCCAAAGAAAGCCCACAGAAAGGGGAAAGAAAGCCCAAAGAAAGGGGAAAGAAAGCCCAAAGAAAGCCCAAAGAAAGCCCAAAGAATGCCCAAATAAAGCCCAAAGAAAGCCCAAAGAAAGCCCAAAGAAAGCCCAAAGGAAGGGGAAAGAAAGCCCAAAGAAAGGGGAATGACAGCCCAAAGAAAGGGGAAAGAAAGCCCAAAGAAAGCCCAAAGACTTGGGAAAGAAAGGGGAAAGAAAGCCCAAAGAAAGGGGAAAGAAAGGGGAAAGAAAGCCCAAAGAAAGCCCAAAGAAAGTGGAAAGAAAGGGGAAAGAAAGCCCAAAGAAAGCCCAAAGAAAGCCCAAGGAAAGCCCAAAGAAAGGGGAAAGAAAGCCCAAAGAAAGGGGAATGACAGCCCAAAGAAAGGGGAAAGAAAGCCCAAAGAAAGGGGAAAGAAAGCCCAAAGAAAGGGGAAAGAAAGCCCAAAGAAAGCGGAAAGAAAGCCCAAAGAAATCCCAAAGAAAGCCCAAAGAAAGTTCACAGAAAGGGGAAAGAAAGCCCAAAGAAAGGGGAAAGAAAGCCAAAAGAAAGCCGAAAGAAAGCCCAAAGAAAGCCCAAATAAAGGGGAAAGAAAGGGGAAAGAAAGCCCAAAGAAAGGGGAAAGAAAGCCCAAAGAGAGCCCAAAGAAAGGGGAAAGAAAGGGGAAAGAAAGCCCAAAGAAAGGGGAAAGAAAGCCCAAAGAAAGCCCAAAGAAAGTCCAAAGGAAGCCCACAGAAAGGGGAAAGAAAGCCCAAAGAAAGGGGGAAGAAAGCCCAAAGAGAGCCCAAAGAAAGGGGAAAGAAAGGGGAAAGAAAGCCCAAAGAAAGGGGAAAGAAAGCCCAAAGAAAGCCCAAAGAAAGTCCAAAGGAAGCCCACAGAAAGGGGAAAGAAAGCCCAAAGAAAGGGGGAAGAAAGCCCAAAGAAAGCCCAAAGAAAGGGGAAAGAAAGGGGAAAGAAAGCCCAAAGAAAGCCCAAAGAAAGGGGAAAGAAAGCGCAAAGAAAGCCCACAGAAAGGGGAAAGAAAGCCCAAAGAAAGGCCAAAGAAAGCCCAAAGAAAGGGGAAAGAAAGCCCAAAGAAAGGGGAAAGACAGCCCAAAGAAAGCCCAAAGAAAGGGGAAAGAAAGCCCAAAGAAAGGGGAAAGAAAGCTCAAAGAAAGCCCAAAGAAAGGGTAAAGAAAGCCCAAAGAAAGGGGAATGACAGCCCAAAGAAAGGGGAAAGAAAGCCCAAAGAAAGGGGAAAGAAAGCCCAGAGAAAGGCCAATGAAAGCCCAAAGAAAGCCCAAAGAAAGCCCAAAAAAAAGGGAAAGAAAGCCCAAAGAAAGGGGAAAGAAAGCCCAAAGAAAGGGGAATGACAGCCCAAAGAAAGGGGAAAGAAAGCCCAAAGAAAGGGGAAAGAAAGCCCAAAGAAAGGGGAAAGAAAGCCCAAAGAAAGCCCAAAGAAAGCCCAAAGAATGCCCAAATAAAGCCCAAAGAAAGCCCAAAGAAAGCCCAAAGAAAGCCCAAAGGAAGGGGAAAGAAAGCCCAAAGAAAGGGGAATGACAGCCCAAAGAAAGGGGAAAGAAAGCCCAAAGAAAGCCCAAAGACTTGGGAAAGAAAGGGGAAAGAAAGCCCAAAGAAAGGGGAAAGAAAGGGGAAAGAAAGCCCAAAGAAAGCCCAAAGAAAGTGGAAAGAAAGGGGAAAGAAAGCCCAAAGAAAGCCCAAAGAAAGCCCAAGGAAAGCCCAAAGAAAGGGGAAAGAAAGCCCAAAGAAAGGGGAATGACAGCCCAAAGAAAGGGGAAAGAAAGCCCAAAGAAAGGGGAAAGAAAGCCCAAAGAAAGGGGAAAGAAAGCCCAAAGAAAGCGGAAAGAAAGCCCAAAGAAATCCCAAAGAAAGCCCAAAGAAAGTTCACAGAAAGGGGAAAGAAAGCCCAAAGAAAGGGGAAAGAAAGCCAAAAGAAAGCCCAAAGAAAGCCCAAAGAAAGCCCAAATAAAGGGGAAAGAAAGGGGAAAGAAAGCCCAAAGAAAGGGGAAAGAAAGCCCAAAGAGAGCCCAAAGAAAGGGGAAAGAAAGGGGAAAGAAAGCCCAAAGAAAGGGGAAAGAAAGCCCAAAGAAAGCCCAAAGAAAGTCCAAAGGAAGCCCACAGAAAGGGGAAAGAAAGCCCAAAGAAAGGGGAAAGAAAGCCCAAAGAAAGGTGAATGACAGCCCAAAGAAAGGGGAAAGAAAGCCCAAAGAAAGCCCAAAGAAAGCCCAAAGAAAGGGGAAAGAAAGGGGAAAGAAAGCCCAAAGAAAGCCCAAAGAAAACCCAAGGAAAGCCCAAAGAAAGGGAAAGAAAGCCCAAAGAAAGGGGAAAGAAAGCCCAAAGAAAGCCCAAAGTAAGCCCACAGAAAGGGGAAAGAAAGCCAAAAGAAAGCCCAAAGAAAGCCCAAAGAAAGTGGAAAGAAAGGGGAAAGAAAGCCCAAAGAAAGCCCAAAGAAAGCCCAAGGAAAGCAGAAAGAAAGGAGAAAGAAAGCCCAAAGAAAGGGGAATGACAGCCCAAAGAAAGGGGAAAGAAAGCCCAAAGAAAGGGGAAAGAAAGCCCAAAGAAAGGGGAAAGAAAGCCCAAAGAAATGGGAAAGAAAGCCCAAAGAAAGCCCAAAGAAAGTGGAAAGAAAGGGGAAAGAAAGCCCAAAGAAAGCTCAAGGAAAGCCCAAAGAAAGGGGAAAGAAAGCCCAAAGAAAGGGGAATGACAGCCCAAAGAAAGGGGAAAGAAAGCCCAAAGAAAGGGGAAAGAAAGCCCAGAGAAAGGAGAAAGAAAGCCCAAAGAAAGGGGAAAGAAAGCCAAAAGAAAGGGGAAAGAAAGCCTAAAGAAATGGGAAAGAAAGCCCAAAGAAAGCCCAAAGAAAGTCCAAAGAAAGCCCACAGAAAGGGGAAAGAAAGCCCAAAGAAAGGGGAAAGAAAGCCCAAAGAAAGCCCAAAGAAAGTCCAAAGAAAGCCCAAAGAAAGCCCAAAGAAAGCCCAAAGAAAGGGGAAAGAAAGGGGAAAGAAAGCCCAAAGAAAGTGGAAAGAAAGCCCAAAGAAAACCCAAAGAAAGGGGAAAGAAAGCCCAAAGAAAGCCCAAAGAAAGGGGAAAGAAAGGGGAAAGAAAGCACAAAGAAAGTGGAAAGAAAGCCCAAAGAAAGCCCAAACAAAGGGGAAAGAAAACCCAAAGAAAGGGGAAAGAAAGCCCAAAGAAAGGGGAAAGAAAGCCCAAAGAAAGCCCAAAGAAAGCCCAAAGAAAGTGGAAAGAAAGGGGAAAGAAAGCCCAAAGAAAGCCCAAGGAAAGCCCAAAGAAAGGGGAAAGAAAGCCCAAAGAAACCCCAAAGAAAGGGGAAAGAAACCCCAAAGAAAGGGGAAAGAAAGCCCAAAGAAAGGGGAAAGAAAGCACAAAGAAAGGAGAAAGAAAGCCCAAAGAAAGTGGAAAGAAAGCCCAAAGAAAGAGGGAAGAAAGCCCAAAGAAAGCCCAAAGAAAGGGGAAAGAAAGGGGAAAGAAAGCCCAAAGAAAGCCCAAAGAAAGGGGAAAGAAAGCGCAAAGAAAGCCCACAGAAAGGGGAAAGAAAGCCCAAAGAAAGGGGAAAGAAAGCCCAAAGAAAGGGGAAAGAAAGCCCAAAGAAAGGGGAAAGACAGCCCAAAGAAAGCCCAAAGAAAGGGGAAAGAAAGCCCAAAGAAAGGGGAAAGAAAGCTCAAAGAAAGCCCAAAGAAAGGGTAAAGAAAGCCCAAAGAAAGGGGAATGACAGCCCAAAGAAAGGGGAAAGAAAGCCCAAAGAAAGGGGAAAGAAAGCCCAGAGAAAGGCCAAAGAAAGGCCAAAGAAAGCCCAAAGAAAGCCCAAAGAAAAGGGAAAGAAAGCCCAAAGAAAGGGGAAAGAAAGCCCAAAGAAAGGGGAATGACAGCCCAAAGAAAGGGGAAAGAAAGCCCAAAGAAAGGGGAAAGAAAGCCCAAAGAAAGGGGAAAGAAAGCCCAAAGAAAGCCCAAAGAAAGCCCAAAGAAAGTGGAAAGAAAGGGGAAAGAAAACCCAAAGAAAGCCCAAAGAAAGCCCAAGAAAAGCCCAAAGAAAGGGGAAAGAAAGCCCAAAGAAAGGGGAAAGAAAGCCCAAAGAAAGCCCAAAGAAAGCCCACAGAAAGGGGAAAGAAAGCCCAAAGAAAGGGGAAAGAAAGCCCAAAGAAAGCCCAAAGAAAGCCCAAAGAATGCCCAAATAAAGCCCAAAGAAAGCCCAAAGAAAGCCCAAAGAAAGCCCAAAGGAAGGGGAAAGAAAGCCCAAAGAAAGGGGAATGACAGCCCAAAGAAAGGGGAAAGAAAGCCCAAAGAAAGCCCAAAGACTTGGGAAAGAAAGGGGAAAGAAAGCCCAAAGAAAGGGGAAAGAAAGGGGAAAGAAAGCCCAAAGAAAGCCCAAAGAAAGTGGAAAGAAAGGGGAAAGAAAGCCCAAAGAAAGCCCAAAGAAAGCCCAAGGAAAGCCCAAAGAAAGGGGAAAGAAAGCCCAAAGAAAGGGGAATGACAGCCCAAAGAAAGGGGAAAGAAAGCCCAAAGAAAGGGGAAAGAAAGCCCAAAGAAAGGGGAAAGAAAGCCCAAAGAAAGGGGAAAGAAAGCCCAAGAAAGCCCAAAGAAAGCCCAAAGAAAGTGGAAAGAAAGGGGAGAAAAGCCAAAAGAAAGCCCAAAGAAAGCCCAAGGAAAGCCCAAAGAAAGGGGAAAGAAAGCCCAAAGAAAGGGGAAAGAAATCCCAAAGAAAGCCCAAAGAAAGCCCAAAGAAAGCCTTAAGAAATGGGAAAGAAAGGGGAAAGAAAGCCCAAAGAAAGTGGAAAGAAAGCCCAAAGAAAGCCCAAAGAAAGGGGAAAGAAAGCCCAAAGAAAGCCCAAAGAAAGGGGAAAGAAAGGGGAAAGAAAGCACAAAGAAAGGGGAAAGAAAGCCCAAAGAAAGCCCAAAGAAAGGGGAAAGAAAGCCCAAAGAATGGGGAAAGAAAGCCCAAAGAAAGGGGAAAGAAAGCCCAAAGAAAGCCCAAAGAAAGTGGAAAGAAAGGGGAAAGAAAGCCCAAAGAAAGCCCAAGGAAAGCCCAAAGAAAGCGGAAAGAAAGCCCAAAGAAACCCCAAAGAAAGGGGAAAGAAACCCCAAAGAAAGGGGAAAGAAAGCCCAAAGAAAGGGGAAAGAAAGCCCAAAGAAAGGGGAAAGAAAGCCCAAAGAAAGGGGAAAGAAAGCCAAAAGAAAGCCCAAAGAAAGCCCAAAGAAAGCCCACAGAAAGGGGAAAAAAGCCCAAAGAAAGCCCAAAGAAAGCCCAAGGAAAGCCCAAAGAAAGGGGAAAGAAAGCCCAAAGAAAGGGGAAAGAAAGCCCAAAGAAAGCCCAAAGAAATCCCAAAGAAATCCCAAAGAAAGCCCAAAGAAAGCCCAAAGAAAGCCCAAAGAAAGGGGAAAAAAAGCCCAAAGAAAGCCCAAAGAAAGCCCAAAGAAAGCTCAAAGACAGCCGAAAGAAAGCCCAAAGAAATCCCAAAGAAAGGGGAAAGAAAGGGGAAAGAAAGCCGAAAGAAAGGGGAAAGAAAGCCCAAAGAAAGGGGAAAGAAAGCCCAAAGAAAGGGGAAAGAAATCCCAAAGAAAGGGGAAAGAAAGCCCAAACAAAGTGGAAAGAGAGCCCAAAGAAAGGGGAAAGAAAGCCCAAAGAAAGGGGAAAGAAAGCCCAAAGAAAGGGGAAAGAAAGCCCAAAGAAAGGGGAAAGAAATCCCAAAGAAAGCCCAAAGAAAGGGGAAAGAAAGGGGAAGATAGCCCAAAGAAAGCCCAAAGAAAGGGGAAAGAAACCCCAAAGAAAGCCCAAAGAAAGCCCAAAGAAAGGGGAAAGAAAGCCCAAAGAAAGGGGAAAGAAAGCCCAAAGAAAGCCGAAAGAAAGCCCAAAGAAAGCCCAAAGAAAGGGGAAAGAAAACCCAAAGAAAGCCCAAAGAAAGGGGAAAGAAAGGGGAAGATAGCCCAAAGAAAGCCCAAAGAAAGGGGAAAGAAACCCCAAAGAAAGCCCAAAGAAAGCCCAAAGAAAGCCCAAAGAAAGGGGAAAGAAAGCCCAAAGAAAGGGGAAAGAAAGCCCAAAGAAAGGCCAAAGAAAGCCCAAAGAAAGTGGAAAGAAAGGGGAAAGAAAGCCCAAAGAAAGCCCAAGGAAAGCCCAAAGAAAGCGGAAAGAAAGCCCAAAGAAACCCCAAAGAAAGGGGAAAGAAACCCCAAAGAAAGGGGAAAGAAAGCCCAAAGAAAGGGGAAAGAAAGCCCAAAGAAAGGGGAAAGAAAGCCCAAAGAAAGGGGAAAGAAAGCCAAAAGAAAGCCCAAAGAAAGCCCAAAGAAAGCCCACAGAAAGGGGAAAAAAGCCCAAAGAAAGCCCAAAGAAAGCCCAAGGAAAGCCCAAAGAAAGGGGAAAGAAAGCCCAAAGAAAGGGGAAAGAAAGCCCAAAGAAAGCCCAAAGAAATCCCAAAGAAATCCCAAAGAAAGCCCAAAGAAAGCCCAAAGAAAGGGGAAAAAAAGCCCAAAGAAAGCCCAAAGAAAGCCCAAAGAAAGCTCAAAGACAGCCGAAAGAAAGCCCAAAGAAAGCCCAAAGAAAGGGGAAAGAAAGGGGAAAGAAAGCCGAAAGAAAGGGGAAAGAAAGCCCAAAGAAAGGGGAAAGAAAGCCCAAAGAAAGGGGAAAGAAATCCCAAAGAAAGGGGAAAGAAAGCCCAAAGAAAGGGGAAAGAGAGCCCAAAGAAAGGGGAAAGAAAGCCCAAAGAAAGGGGAAAGAAAGCCCAAAGAAAGGGGAAAGAAAGCCCAAAGAAAGGGGAATGACAGCCCAAAGAAAGCCCAAAGAAAGGGGAAAGAAAGGGGAAGATAGCCCAAAGAAAGCCCAAAGAAAGGGGAAAGAAACCCCAAAGAAAGCCCAAAGAAAGCCCAAAGAAATGCCAAAGAAAGGGGAAAGAAAGCCCAAAGAAAGGGGAAAGAAAGCCCAAAGAAAGGGGAATGACAGCCCAAAGAAAGGGGAAAGAAAGCCCAAAGAAAGCCCAAAGAAAGCCCAAAGAAAGGGGAAAGAAAGGGGAAAGAAAGCCCAAAGAAAGCCCAAAGAAAACCCAAGGAAAGCCCAAAGAAAGGGGAAAGAAAGCCCAAAGAAAGGGGAAAGAAAGCCCAAAGAAAGCCCAAAGTAAGCCCACAGAAAGGGGAAAGAAAGCCCAAAGAAAGCCCAAAGAAAGCCCAAAGAAAGTGGAAAGAAAGGGGGAAGAAAGCCCGAAGAAAGCCCAAAGAAAGCCCAAGGAAAGCCCAAAGAAAGGAGAAAGAAAGCCCAAAGAAAGGGGAATGACAGCCCAAAGAAAGGGGAAAGAAAGCCCAAAGAAAGGGGAAAGAAAGCCCAAAGAAAGGGGAAACAAAGCCCAAAGAAATGGGAAAGAAAGCCCAAAGAAAGCCCAAAGAAAGTGGAAAGAAAGGGGAAAGAAAGCCCAAAGAAAGCCCAAGGAAAGCCCAAAGAAAGGGGAAAGAAAGCCCAAAGAAATGGGAATGACAGCCCAAAGAAAGGGGAAAGAAAGCCCAAAGAAAGGGGAAAGAAAGCCCAAAGAAAGGGGAAAGAACGCCCAAAGAAATGGGAAAGAAAGGCCAAAGAAAGCCCAAAGAAAGTCCAAAGAAAACCCACAGAAAGGGGAAAGAAAGCCCAAAGAAAGCGGAAAGAAAGCCCAAAGAAAGCCCAAAGAAAGTCCAAAGAAAGCCCAAAGAAAGCCCAAAGAAAGCCCAAAGAAAGGGGAAAGAAAGCCCAAAGAAAGTGGAAAGAAAGCCCAAAGAAAGCCCAAAGAAAGGGGAAAGAAAGCCCAAAGAAAGCCCAAAGAAAGGGGGAAGAAAGGGGAAAGAAAGCACAAAGAAAGGGGAAAGAAAGCCCAAAGAAAGCCCAAAGAAAGGGGAAAGAAAGCCCAAAGAAAGGGGAAAGAAAGCCCAAAGAAAGGGGAAAGAAAGCCCGAAGAAAGCCCAAAGAAAGCCCAAAGAAAGTGGAAAGAAAGGGGAAAGAAAGCCCAAAGAAAGCCCAAGGAAAGCCCAAAGAAAGGGGAAAGAAAGCCCAAAGAAACCCCAAAGAAAGGGGAAAGAAACCCCAAAGAAAGGGGAAAGAAAGCCCAAAGAAAGGGGAAAGAAAGCCCAAAGAAAGGGGAAAGAAAGCCGAAAGAAAGGGGAAAGAAAGCCCAAAGAAAGGGGGAAGAAAGCCCAAAGAAAGCCCAAAGAAAGGGGAAAGAAAGGGGAAAGAAAGCCCAAAGAAAGGGGAAAGAAAGGGGAAAGAAAGCCCAAAGAAAGCCCAAAGAAAGGGGAAAGAAAGCGCAAGGAAAGCCCACAGAAAGGGGAAAGAAAGCCCAAAGAAAGGGGAAAGAAAGCCCAAAGAAAGGGGAAAGAAAGCCCAAAGAAAGGGGAAAGACAGCCCAAAGAAAGCCCAAAGAAAGGGGAAAGAAAGCCCAAAGAAAGGGGAAAGAAAGCTCAAAGAAAGCCCAAAGAAAGGGGAAAGAAAGCCCAAAGAAAGGGGAATGACAGCCCAAAGAAAGGGGAAAGAAAGCCCAAAGAAAGGGGAAAGAAAGTCCAGAGAAAGGCCAAAGAAAGGCCAAAGAAAGCCCAAAGAAAGCCCAAAGAAAAGGGAAAGAAAGCCCAAAGAAAGGGGAAAGAAAGCCCAAAGAAAGGGGAATGACAGCCCAAAGAAAGGGGAAAGAAAGCCCAAAGAAAGGGGAAAGAAAGCCCAAAGAAAGGGGGAAGAAAGCCCAAAGAAAGCCCAAAGAAAGTGGAAAGAAAGGGGAAAGAAAACCCAAAGAAAGCCCAAAGAAAGCCCAAGAAAAGCCCAAGAAAGGGGAAAGAAAGCCCAAAGAAAGCCCAAAGAAAGCCCACAGAAAGGGGAAAGAAAGCCCAAAGAAAGGGGAGAGAAAGACCAAAGAAAGCCCAAAGAAAGCCCAAAGAATGCCCAAATAAAGCCCAAAGAAAGCCCAAAGAAAGCCCAAAGAAAGCCCAAAGGAAGGGGAAAGAAAGCCCAAAGAAAGGGGAATGGCAGCCCAAAGAAAGGGGAAAGAAAGCCCAAAGAAAGCCCAAAGAATTGGGAAAGAAAGCCCAAAGAAAGGGGAAAGAAAGCTCAAAGAAAGCCCAAAGAAATGGGAAAGAAAGCCCAAAGAAAGGGGAAAGAAAGCCCAAAGAAAGGGGAAAGAAAGCCCAAAGAACGGGGAAAGAAAGCCCAAAGAAAGTGGAAAGAAAGGGGAAAGAAAACCAAAGAAAGCCGAAAGAAAGCCCAAGGAAAGCCCAAAGAAAGGGGAAAGAAAACCCAAAGAAAGGGGAAAGAAAGCCCAAAGAAAGCCCAAAGAAAGCCCAAAGAAAGCCCACAGAAATGGGAAAGAAAGCCCAAAGAAAGGGGAAAGAAAGCCCAAAGAAAGCCCAAAGAAAGCCCAAAGAAAGCCCAAAGAAAGACCAAAGAAAGCCCAAAGAAAGCCCAAAGAAAGGGGAAAGAAAGCCCAAGAAAGGGGAAAGAAAGCCCAAAGAAAGGGGAATGACAGCCCAAAGAAAGGGGAAAGAAAGCCCAAAGAAAGGGGAAAGAAAGCCCAAAGAAAGGGGAAGGAAAGCCCAAAGAAAGGGGAAAGAAACCCCAAAGAAATGGGAAAGAAAGCCCAAATAAAGGGGAATGACAGCCCAAGGAAAGGGGAAAGAAAGCCCAAAGAAAGCCCAAAGAAAGGGGAAAGAAAGCCCATAGAAAGGGGAAAGAAAGCCCAAAGAAAGGGGAAAGAATGCCCAGAGAAAGCCCAAAGAAAGCCCAAAGAAAGCCCAAAGAAAGCCCAAAGAAAGTGGAAAGAAAGGGGAAAGAAAGCCCAAAGAAATCCCAAAGAAAGCCCAAAGAAAGCCCACAGAAAGCCCAAAGAAAGCCCAAAGAAAGCCCAAAGAAATGCCAAAGAAAGGGGAAAGAAAGCCCAAAGAAAGGGAAAGAAAGCCCAAAGAAAGGGGAATGACAGCCCAAAGAAAGGGGAAAGAAAGCCCAAAGAAAGCCCAAAGAAAGCCCAAAGAAAGGGGAAAGAGAGCCCAAAGAAAGGGGAAAGAAACCCCAAAGAAATGGGAAAGAAAGCCCAAATAAAGGGGAATGACAGCCCAAAGAAAGGGGAATAAAGCCCAAAGAAAGCCCAAAGAAAGGGGAAAGAAAGCCCAAAGAAAGGGGAAAGAAAGCCCAAAGAAAGGGGAAAGAATGCCCAGAGAAAGCCCAAAGAAAGCCCAAAGAAAGCCCAAAGAAAGTGGAAAGAAAGGGGAAAGAAAGCCCAAAGAAATCCCAAAGAAAGCCCAAAGAAAGCCCACAGAAAGCCCACAGAAAGCCCAAAGAAAGCCCAAAGAAAGCCCAAAGAAATGCCAAAGAAAGGGGAAAGAAAGCCCAAAGAAAGGGAAAGAAAGCCCAAAGAAAGGGGAATGACAGCCCAAAGAAAGGGGAAAGAAAGCCCAAGGAAAGCCCAAAGAAAGGGGAAAGAAAGCCCAAAGAAAGGGGAATGACAGCCCAAAGAAAGAGGAAAGAAAGCCCAAAGAAAGGGGAAAGAAAGCCCAGAGAAAGGAGAAAGAAAGCCCAAAGAAAGGGGAAAGAAAGCCAAAAGAAAGGGGAAAGAAAGCCCAAAGAAATGGGAAAGAAAGCCCAAAGAAAGTCCAAACAAAGCCCACAGAAAGGGGAAAGAAAGCCCAAAGAAAGGGGAAAGAAAGCCCAAAGAAAGCCCAAAGAAAGTCCAAAGAAAGCCGAAAGAAAGCCCAAAGAAAGCCCAAAGAAAGGGGAAAGAAAGGGGAAAGAAAGCCCAAAGAAAGTGGAAAGAAAGCCCAAAGAAAGCCCAAAGAAAGGGGAAAGAAAGCCCAAAGAAAGCCCAAAGAAAGGGGAAAGAAAGGGGAAAGAAAGCACAAAGAAAGTGGAAAGAAAGCCCAAAGAAAGCCCAAACAAAGGGGAAAGAAAGCCCAAAGAAAGGGGAAAGAAAGCCCAAAGAAAGGGGAAAGAAAGCCCAAAGAAAGCCCAAAGAAAGCCCAAAGAAAGTGGAAAGAAAGGGGAAAGAAAGCCCAAAGAAAGCCCAAGGAAAGCCCAAAGAAAGGGGAAAGAAAGCCCAAAGAAACCCCAAAGAAAGGGGAAAGAAACCCCAAAGAAAGGGGAAAAAAAGCCCAAAGAAAGGGGAAAGAAAGCACAAAGAAAGGGGAAAGAAAGCCCAAAGAAAGTGGAAAGAAAGCCCAAAGAAAGGGGGAAGAAAGCCCAAAGAAAGCCCAAAGAAAGGGGAAAGAAAGGGGAAAGAAAGCCCAAAGAAAGCCCAAAGAAAGGGGAAAGAAAGCGCAAAGAAAGCCCACAGAAAGGGGAAAGAAAGCCCAAAGAAAGGGGAAAGAAAGCCCAAAGAAAGGGGAATGACAGCCCAAAGAAAGGGGAAAGACAGCCCAAAGAAAGCCCAAAGAAAGGGGAAAGAACGCCCAAAGAAAGGGGAAAGAAAGCTCAAAGAAAGCCCAAAGAAATGGGAAAGAAAGCTCAAAGAAAGCCCAAAGAAAGGGTAAAGAAAGCCCAAAGAAAGGGGAATGACAGCCCAAAGAAAGGGGAAAGAAAGCCCAAAGAAAGGGGAAAGAAAGCCCAGAGAAAGGCCAAAGAAAGCCCAAAGAAAGCCCAAAGAAAGCCCAAAGAAAAGGGAAAGAAAGCCCAAAGAAAGGGGAAAGAAAGCCCAAAGAAAGGGGAATGACAGCCCAAAGAAAGGGGAAAGAAAGCCCAAAGAAAGGGGAAAGAAAGCCCAAAGAAAGGGGAAAGAAAGCCCAAAGAAAGCCCAAAGAAAGCCCAAAGAAAGTGGAAAGAAAGGGGAAAGAAAACCCAAAGAAAGCCCAAAGAAAGCCCAAGAAAAGCCCAAAGAAAGGGGAAAGAAAGCCCAAAGAAAGGGGAAAGAAAGCCCAAAGAAAGCCCAAAGAAAGCCCACAGAAAGGGGAAAGAAAGCCCAAAGAAAGGGGAAAGAAAGCCCGAAGAAAGCCCAAAGAAAGCCCAAAGAATGCCCAAATAAAGCCCAAAGAAAGCCCAAAGAAAGCCCAAAGAAAGCCCAAAGGAAGGGGAAAGAAAGCCCAAAGAAAGGGGAATGACAGCCCAAAGAAAGGGGAAAGAAAGCCCAAAGAAAGCCCAAAGACTTGGGAAAGAAAGGGGAAAGAAAGCCCAAAGAAAGGGGAAAGAAAGGGGAAAGAAAGCCCAAAGAAAGTGGAAAGAAAGCCCAAAGAAAGCCCAAAGAAAGGGGAAAGAAAGCCCAAAGAAAGCCCAAAGAAAGGGGAAAGAAAGGGGAAAGAAAGCACAAAGAAAGTGGAAAGAAAGCCCAAAGAAAGCCCAAACAAAGGGGAAAGAAAGCCCAAAGAAAGGGGAAAGAAAGCCCAAAGAAAGGGGAAAGAAAGCCCAAAGAAAGCCCAAAGAAAGCCCAAAGAAAGTGGAAAGAAAGGGGAAAGAAAGCCCAAAGAAAGCCCAAGGAAAGCCCAAAGAAAGGGGAAAGAAAGCCCAAAGAAACCCCAAAGAAAGGGGAAAGAAACCCCAAAGAAAGGGGAAAGAAAGCCCAAAGAAAGGGGAAAGAAAGCACAAAGAAAGGGGAAAGAAAGCCCAAAGAAAGTGGAAAGAAAGCCCAAAGAAAGGGGGAAGAAAGCCCAAAGAAAGCCCAAAGAAAGGGGAAAGAAAGGGGAAAGAAAGCCCAAAGAAAGCCCAAAGAAAGGGGAAAGAAAGCGCAAAGAAAGCCCACAGAAAGGGGAAAGAAAGCCCAAAGAAAGGGGAAAGAATGCCCAAAGAAAGGGGAATGACAGCCCAAAGAAAGGGGAAAGACAGCCCAAAGAAAGCCCAAAGAAAGGGGAAAGAAAGCCCAAAGAAAGGGGAAAGAAAGCTCAAAGAAAGCCCAAAGAAATGGGAAAGAAAGCTCAAAGAAAGCCCAAAGAAAGGGTAAAGAAAGCCCAAAGAAAGGGGAATGACAGCCCAAAGAAAGGGGAAAGAAAGCCCAAAGAAAGGGGAAAGAAAGCACAGAGAAAGGCCAAAGAAAGCCCAAAGAAAGCCCAAAGAAAGCCCAAAGAAAAGGGAAAGAAAGCCCAAAGAAAGGGGAAAGAAAGCCCAAAGAAAGGGGAATGACAGCCCAAAGAAAGGGGAAAGAAAGCCCAAAGAAAGGGGAAAGAAAGCCCAAAGAAAGGGGAAAGAAAGCCCAAAGAAAGCCCAAAGAAAGCCCAAAGAAAGTGGAAAGAAAGGGGAAAGAAAACCCAAAGAAAGCCCAAAGAAAGCCCAAGAAAAGCCCAAAGAAAGGGGAAAGAAAGCCCAAAGAAAGGGGAAAGAAAGCCCAAAGAAAGCCCAAAGAAAGCCCACAGAAAGGGGAAAGAAAGCCCAAAGAAAGGGGAAAGAAAGCCCAAAGAAAGCCCAAAGAAAGCCCAAAGAATGCCCAAATAAAGCCCAAAGAAAGCCCAAAGAAAGCCCAAAGAAAGCCCAAAGGAAGGGGAAAGAAAGCCCAAAGAAAGGGGAATGACAGCCCAAAGAAAGGGGAAAGAAAGCCCAAAGAAAGCCCAAAGACTTGGGAAAGAAAGGGGAAAGAAAGCCCAAAGAAAGGGGAAAGAAAGGGGAAAGAAAGCCCAAAGAAAGCCCAAAGAAAGTGGAAAGAAAGGGGAAAGAAAGCCCAAAGAAAGCCCAAGGAAAGCCCAAGGAAAGCCCAAAGAAAGGGGAAAGAAAGCCCAAAGAAAGGGGAATGACAGCCCAAAGAAAGGGGAAAGAAAGCCCAAAGAAAGGGGAAAGAAAGCCCAAAGAAAGGGGAAAGAAAGCCCAAGAAAGCCCAAAGAAAGCCCAAAGAAAGTGGAAAGAAAGGGGAAAAAAGCCAAAAGAAAGCCCAAAGAAAGCCCAAGGAAAGCCCAAAGAAAGGGGAAAGAAAGCCCAAAGAAAGGGGAATGACAGCCCAAAGAAAGGGGAAAGAAAGCCCAAAGAAAGGGGAAAGAAAGCCCAAAGAAAGCGGAAAGAAAGCCCAAAGAAATCCCAAAGAAAGCCCAAAGAAAGTTCACAGAAAGGGGAAAGAAAGCCCAAAGAAAGGGGAAAGAAAGCCCAAAGAAAGCCCAAAGAAAGCCCAAAGAAAGCCCAAATAAAGGGGAAAGAAAGGGGAAAGAAAGCCCAAAGAAAGGGGAAAGAAAGCCCAAAGAGAGCCCAAAGAAAGGGGAAAGAAAGGGGAAAGAAAGCCCAAAGAAAGGGGAAAGAAAGCCCAAAGAAAGCCCAAAGAAAGTCCAAAGGAAGCAAACAGAAAGGGGAAGGAAAGCCCAAAGAAAGGGGAAAGAAAGCCCAAAGAAAGGTGAATGACAGCCCAAAGAAAGGGGAAAGAAAGCCCAAAGAAAGCCCAAAGAAAGCCCAAAGAAAGGGGAAAGAAAGGGGAAAGAAAGCCCAAAGAAAGCCCAAAGAAAACCCAAGGAAAGCCCAAAGAAAGGGAAAGAAAGCCCAAAGAAAGGGGAAAGAAAGCCCAAAGAAAGCCCAAAGTAAGCCCACAGAAAGGGGAAAGAAAGCCCAAAGAAAGCCCAAAGAAAGCCCAAAGAAAGTGGAAAGAAAGGGGAAAGAAAGCCCAAAGAAAGCCCAAGGAAAGCCCAAAGAAAGGAGAAAGAAAGCCCAAAGAAAGGGGAATGACAGCCCAAAGAAAGGGGAAAGAAAGCCCAAAGAAAGGGGAAAGAAAGCCCAAAGAAAGGGGTAAGAAAGCCCAAAGAAATGGGAAAGAAAGCCCAAAGAAAGCCCAAAGAAAGTGGAAAGAAAGGGGAAAGAAAGCCCAAAGAAAGACCAAGGAAAGCCCAAAGAAAGGGGAAAGAAAGCCCAAAGAAAGGGGAATGACAGCCCAAAGAAAGGGAAAAGAAAGCCCAAAGAAAGGGGAAAGAAAGCCCAGAGAAATGAGAAAGAAAGCCCAAAGAAAGGGGAAAGAAAGCCAAAAGAAAGGGGAAAGAAAGCCCAAAGAAATGGA
>NW_027043527.1:0-81589 GCF_036013475.1 Columba livia | reverse complement strand
TTGGGCTTTCTTTCCCCTTTCTTTGGCTTTCTTTCCCCTTTCTTTGGGCTTTCTTTGGGCTTTCTTTCCCCTTTCTTTGGACTTTCTTTGGGCTTTCTTTCCCCTTTCTTTGGGCTTTCTTTGGGCTTTCTTTGGGCTATCTTCCCCTTTCTTTCCCTTTCTTTGGGCTTTCTTTGGCTTTCTTTCCCTTCTTTGGGCTTTCTTTGGGCTTTCTTGGGCTTTCTTTCCCCTTTCTTTGGGCTTTCTTTGCCCTTTCTTTGGCTTTCTTTCCCCTTTCTTTGGGCTTTCTTTCCTCTTTCTTTGGGCTTTCTTTCCCCTTTCTTTGGCTTTCTTTCCCCTTTCTTTGGGCTTTCTTTGGGCTTTCTTTGGGCTTTCTTTGGGCTTTCTTTCGGCTTTCCTTCCGCTTTCTTTGGGCTTTCTTTGGGCTTTCTTTGGCTTTCTTTGGCTTTCTATGGGCTTTCTCTGGGCTTTCTTTGGGCTTTCTTTGGGCTTTCTTTGGGCTTCTTTCCCCTTTCTTTGGGCTTTCTTTGGGCTTTCTTTCCCCATTCTTTGGGCTTTCTTTCCCCTTTCTTTGGCTTTCTTTGGGCTTTCTTTGGGCTTTCTTGGGCTTTCTTTGGGCTTTCTTTGGGCTTTCTTTCCCCTTTCTTTGGGCATTCTTTGGGCTTTCTTTCCCCTTTCTTTGGGCTTTCTTTGGGCTGTCTTTGGGCTTTCTTTCCCCTTTCTTTGGGCTTTCTTTGGGCTTTCTTTCCCTTTCTTTGGGCTTTCTTTGGGCTTTCCTTGGGCTTCCTTTGGGCTTTCTTTGGGCTTTCTTTGGGATTTCTTTGGGATTTCTTTGGGCTTTCTTTCCCCTTTCTTTGGGCTTTCTTTCCCCTTTGTTTTGGCTTTCATTGGGGTTTCTTTAGGCTTTCTTTCCCCTTTCTTTGGGCATTCTTTGGGCTTTCTTTCCCCTTTCTTTGGGCTTTCTTTGGGCTTTCTTTGTGCTTTCTTTCCCCTTTCTTTGGGCTTTCTTTTGGCTTTCTTTCCCCTTTCTTTAGGCTTTCTTTGGGCTTTCTTTGGGCTTTCTTTCCCCTTTCTTTGGGCTTTCTTTCCCCTTTCTTTGGACTTTCTTTGGGCTTTCTTTCCCCTTTCTTTGGGCTTTCTTTGGGCTATCTTCCCCTTTCTTTCCCCTTTCTTTGGGCTTTCTTTGGGCTTTCTTTCCCCTTTCCTTGGGCTTTCTTTCCCCTTTCTTTGGGCTTTCTTTCCCCTTTCTTTCACCTTTCTTTGGGCTTTCTTTGGGATTTCTTTGGGCTGTCTTGGGCTTTCTTTGGGCTTTCTTTGGGATTTCCTTGGGCTTTCTTTCCCCTTTCTTTGGGCTTCTTTGGGCTTTCTTTGGGCTTTCCTTGGGCTTCCTTTGGGCTTTCTTTGGGATTTCTTTGGGATTTCTTTGGGCTTTCTTTGGGCTTTCTTTGGGGTTTCTTTCCCCTTCTTTGGACTTTCTTTGGGCTTTCTTTGGGCTTTCTTTCCCCTTTCTTTGGGCTTTCTTTGCCCTTTCTTTGGGCTTTCTTTGCCCTTTCTTTGGGCTTTCTTTGCCCTTTCTTAGGGCTTACTTTCCCCTTTCTTTGGCTTTCTTTGGGCTTTCTCTCTCTTTCTTTGGGCTTTCTTTCCCCTTTCTTTGGGCTTTCTTTCCCCTTTCTTTGGGCTTTCTTTCCCCTTTCTTTGGGCTTTCTTTGGGCTTTCTTTCCCCTTTCTTTGGCTTTCTTTACCCTTTCTTTGGGCTTTCTTTCCCCTTTCTTTGGGCTTTCTATGGGCTTTCTTTCTCCTTTATTTTCCCTTTTTTGGGCTTTCTTTCCCTTTCTTTGGGCTTTCTTTGGGCTTTCTTTCCCCTTTCCTTGGGCTTTCTTTGGGCTTTCTTTGGGATTTCTTTGGGATTTCTTTGGGCTTCCTTTCCCCTTTTTTTGGGCTTTCTTTCCCCTTTCTTTGGGCTTTCTTTGGCCTTTCTTTGGCTTTCTTTGGCCTTCTATGGGCTTTCTCTGGGCTTTCTTTGGGCTTTATTTGGGCTTCTTTCTGCTTCTTTCCCCTTTCTTTGGGCTTTCTTTGGGCTTTCTTTCCCTTTCTTTGGCCTTTCTTTCCCCTTTCTTTGGGCTTTCTTTCCCCTTTCTTTGGGCTTTCTTTCCTCTTTCTTTGGCATTCTTTGGGCTTTCTTTCCCCTTTCTTTGGGCTTTCTTTCCCCTTTCTTTGGGCTTTCTTTGGCTTTCTTTCCCCTTTCTTTGGGCTTTCTTTGGGCTTTCTTTCTCCTTTCTTTGGGCTTTCTTTGGGCTTTCTTTCCCTTTTCCCTGGGCTTTCTTTGGGCTTTCTTTCCCCTTTGTTTGGGCTTTCTTTGAGCTTTCTTTGGGCTTTCTTTGGGCTTTCTTTGGGCTTTCTTTGGGCTTTCTTTGGGCTTTTTTTGGGCTTTCTTTGGGCTTTCTTTCCCCTTCCTTTGGGCTTTCTTTGGGCTTTCTTTCGGCTTTCTTTGGGCTTTCTTTCCCCTTTCTTTGGGCTTTCTTTCCCCTTTCTTTGGGCTTTCTTTGGGCTTTCTTTGGGGTTTCTTTCCTCTTTCTTTGGGCTTTCCTTGGGCTTTGTTTGGGCTTTCTTTGGGCTTTCTTTGGGCTTTCTTTCCCCTTTCTTTGGGCTTTCTTTTGGCTTTCTTTCCCCTTTCTTTAGGCTTTCTTTGGGCTTTCTTTGGGCTTTCTTTCCCCTTTCTTTGGGCTTTCTTTCCCCTTTCTTTGGGCTTTCTTTGGGCTTTCTTTCCCCTTTCTTTGGACTTTCTTTGGGCTTTCTTTCCCCTTTCTTTGGGCTTTCTTTGGGCTTTCTTTGGGCTATCTTCCCCTTTCTTTCCCCTTTCTTTGGACTTTCTTTGGGCTTTCTTTCCCCTTTCTTTGGGCTTTCTTTGGGCTTTCTTTGGCTTTCTTTCCCCTTTCTTTGGGCTTTCTTTGCCCTTTCTTTGGGCTTTCTTTCCCTTTCTTTGGGCTTTCTTTCCTCTTTCTTTGGGCTTTCTTTCCCTTTCTTTGGGCTTTCTTTCCCTTTCTTTGGGCTTTCTTTGGCTTTCTTTGGGCTTTCTTTGGGCTTTCTTTCGGCTTTCCTTCCGCTTTCTTTGGGCTTTCTTTGGGCTTTCTTTGGGCTTTCTTTGGGCTTTCTATGGGCTTTCTCTGGGCTTTCTTTGGGCTTTCTTGGGCTTTCTTTGGGCTTCTTTCCCCTTTCTTTGGGCTTTCTTTGGGCTTTCTTTCCCCTTTCTTTGGGCTTTCTTTCCCCTTTCTTTGGGCTTTCTTTGGGCTTTCTTTGGGCTTTCTTTGGGCTTTCTTTGGGCTTTCTTTCCCCTTTCTTTGGGCTTTCTTTGGCTATCTTCCCCTTTCTTTCCCCTTTCTTTGGGCTTTCTTTGGGCTTTCTTTCCCCTTTCCTTGGGCTTTCTTTCCCCTTTCTTTGGGCTTTCTTTCCCCTTTCTTTCACCTTTCTTTGGGCTTTCTTTGGGATTTCTTTGGGCTGTCTTTGGGCTTTCTTTGGGCTTTCTTTGGGATTTCCTTGGGCTTTCTTTCCCCTTTCTTTGGGCTTCTTTGGGCTTTCTTGGGCTTTCCTTGGGCTTCCTTTGGGCTTTCTTTGGGCTTTCTTTGGGCTTTCTTTAGGCTTCTTTCCACTTTCTTTGGCTTTCTTTCCCCTTTCTTGGGGCTTTCTTTGGGCTTTCTTTGGGCTTTCTTTCCCTTTCTTTGGGCTTTCTTTCTCCTTTCTTTGGCCTTTCTTTGGGCTTTCTTTGGGCTTTCTTTGGGCTTTCTTTCGGCTTTCCTTCCCCTTTCTTTGGGCTTTCTTTGGGCTTTCTTTGGCTTTCTTTGGGCTTTCTATGGGCTTTCTCTGGGCTTTCTTTGGGCTTTCTTTGGGCTTTCTTTGGGCTTCTTTCTCCTTTCTTTGGGCTTTCTTTGGGCTTTCTTTCCCCTTTCTTTGGGCTTTCTTTGGGCTTTCTTTGGGCTTTCTTTCCCCTTTCTTTGGCTTTCTTTCCCCTTTCTTTGGGCTTTCTTTCCCCTTTCTTTGGGATTTCTTTCCTCTTTCTTTGGGCTTTCTTTGGGCTTTCTTTCCCCTTTCTTGGGCTTTCTTTCCCCTTTCTTTGGGCTTTCTTTGGGCTTTCTTTCCCCTTTCTTTGGGCTTTCTTTGGGCTTTCTTTGTGCTTTCTTTGGGCTTTCTTTCCCCTTTCTTTGGGCATTCTTTGGGCTTTCTTTGGGCTTTCTTTCCCCTTTCTTTGGGCTTTCTTTGGGCTTTCTTTGAGCTTCCTTTGGGCTTACTTTGGGCGTTCTTTGGGCTTTCTTTTGGCTTTCTTTGGGCTTTCTTTCTTTCCCCTTTCTTTGGCTTTCTTGGGCTTTCTTTGGACTTTCTTTGGGCTTTCTTTCCCCTTCCTTTGGGCTTTCTTTGGGCTTTCTTTCCCTTTCTTTGGGCTTTCTTTGGGCTTTCTTTCCCCTTTCTTTGGGCTTTCTTTGTGCTTTCTTTGGGCTTTCTTTGGGCTTTCTTTCCCCTTTCTTTGGGCTTTCTTTGGCTTTCTTTGTGCTTTCTTTGGGCTTTCTTTCCCCTTTCTTTGGGCATTCTTTGGGCTTTCTTTGGGCTTTCTTTCCCCTTTCTTTGGGCTTTCTTTGGGCTTTCTTTGAGCTTCCTTTGGGCTTACTTTGGGCGTTCTTTGGGCTTTCTTTTGGCTTTCTTTGGGCTTTCTTTCCCCTTTCTTTGGGCTTTCTTTCCCCTTTCTTTGGGCTTTCTTTGGGCTTTCTTTGGACTTTCTTTGGGCTTTCTTTCCCCTTTCTTTGGGCTTTCTTTGGGCTTTCTTTCCCCTTTCTTTGGGCTTTCTTTGGGCTTTCTTTGGGCTTTCTTTGGGCTTTCTTTGGGCTTTCTTTCCCCTTTCTTGGGCTTTCTTTGGGCTTTCTTTGGGCTTTCTTTCCCCTTTCTTTGGGCTTTCTTTCTCCTTTCTTTGGGCTTTCTTTGGGCTTTCTTTCCCCTTTCTTTGGGCTTTCTTTGGGCTTTCTTTGGGCTTTCTTTCCCTTTCTTTGGGCTTTCTTTCCCCTTTCTTTGGGCTTTCTTTCCCCTTTCTTTGGGCTTTCTTTCCTCTTTCTTTGGGCTTTCTTTGGGCTTTCTTTCCCCTTTCTTTGGGCTTTCTTTCCCCTTTCTTTGGGCTTTCTTTGGGCTTTCTTTCCCCTTTCTTTGGGCTTTCTTTGGGCTTTCTTTGTGCTTTCTTTGGGCTTTCTTTCCCCTTTCTTTGGGCATTCTTTGGGATTACTTTGGGCTTTCTTTCCCCTTTCTTTGGGCTTTCTTTGGGCTTTCTTTGAGCTTCCTTTGGGCTTACTTTGGGCGTTCTTTGGGCTTTCTTTTGGCTTTCTTTGGGCTTTCTTTCCCCTTTCTTTGGGCTTTCTTTCCCTTTCTTTGGGCTTTCTTTGGGCTTTCTTTGGACTTTCTTTGGGCTTTCTTTCCCTTTCTTTGGGCTTTCTTTGGGCTTTCTTTCCCCTTTCTTGGGCTTTCTTTGGGCTTTCTTTCCCCTTTCTTTGGGCTTTCTTTGGGCTTTCTTTCCCCTTTCTTTGGGCTTTCTTTCCCCTTTCTTTGGACTTTCTTTGGGCTTTCTTTCCCCTTTCTTTGGGCTTTCTTTGGGCTATCTTCCCCTTTCTTTCCCCTTTCTTTGGGCTTTCTTTCCCCTTTCTTTGGGCTTTCTTTGGGCTTTCTTTGGGCTTTCTTTCCCCTTTCTTTGGGCTTTCTTTCCCCTTTCTTTGGGCTTTCTTTCCCCTTTCTTTGGGCTTTCTTTCCCTTTCATTCTGCTTTCTTTGGGCTTTCTTTGGCCTTTCTTTCGGCTTTCCTTCCCCTTTCTTTGGGCTTTCTTTCCCCTTTCTTTGGCTTTCTTTCCCTTTCTTTGGGATTTCTTTCCCCTTTCTTTGGGCTTTCTTTCCCCTTTCTTTGGGCTTTCTTGCCCCTTTCTTTGGGCTTTCTTTGGGCTTTCTTTGAGTTTTCTTTGGGCTTTCTTTGGGCTTTATTTGGGCTTTCTTTGGGCTTTCTTTCCCCTTTCTTTGGGCTTTCTTTGGCCTTTCTTTGGGCTTTCCTTGGGCTTCCTTTGGCTTTCTTTGGGCTTTCTTTGGGCTTTCTTTGGATTTCTTTGGGATTTCTTTGGGCTTTCTTTCCCCTTTCTTTCCGCTTTCTTTCCCCTTTCTTTCCCCTTTCTTTCCCCTTTCTTTGGGCTTTCTTTCCCCTTTCTTAGGGCTTTCTTTGGGTTTTCTTTCCCCTTTCTTTGGCTTTCTTTGGGATTTCTTTCCCCTTTCTGTGGGCTTTCTTTGGGCTTTCTTTCCCCTTTCTTTGGGTTTTCTTTGGGCTTTCTTTCCCCTTTCTTTGGGCTTTCTTTCCCCTTTCTTTGGGCTTTCTTTGGGCTTTCTTACGCCTTTCTTTCGGCTTTCTTTCCCCTTTCTTTGGGCTTTCTTTCCCCTTTCTTTGGGCTTTCTTTCCCCTCTCTTTGGGCTTTCTTTCCCCTTTCTTTCCCCTTTCTTTCCCCTTTCTTTTTCCTTTCTTTCCCCTTTTTTTCCCCTTTGTTTCCCCTTTCTTTGGGCTTTCTTTCCCCTTTCTTTGGGCTTTCTTTGGGATTTCTTTCCCCTTTCTTAGGGATTTCTTTCCCCGTTCTTTGGGCTTTCTTTCCCCTTTCTTTGGGCTTTCTTTGGGCTTTCTTTCCCCTTTCTTTGGGCTTTCTTTCCCCTTTCTTTCCCCTTTCTTTCCCCCTTTCTTTGGGCTTCCTTTGGCCTTTCTTTCCCCTTTCTTTGGCTTTCTTTGGCTTTCCTTGGGCTTTCTTTCCCCTTTCTTTGGGCTTTCTTTGGACTTTCTTTGGGCTTTCTTTGGGCTTTCTTTGGGCTTTCTTTCCATTTCTTTGGGCTTTCTTTGGGCTTTCTTTTCACTTTCTTTCCCCTTTCTTTGGGCTTTCTTGCCCCTTTCTTTGGGCTTTCTTTGGGCTTTCTTTGCGCTTTCTTTGGGCTTTTTTGGGCTTTCTTTCCCCTTTCTTTGGGCTTTCTTTCTCCTTTCTTTGGGCTTTCTTCCCCTTTCTTTGGGCTTTCTTTCCCCTTTCTTTGGGCTTTCTTTGGGCTTTCTTTCCCCTTTCTTCGGGCTTTCTTTCACCTTTCTTTGCGCTTTCTTTCCCCTTTCTTTGGGATTTCTTTCCCCTCTCTTTGGGCTTTCTTTCCCAATTCATTCCCCTTTCTTTGGGCATTCTTTCCCCTTTCTTTCCCCTTTCCTTGGCCTTTCTTTCCCCTTTCTTTGGTCTTTCTTTCCCCTTTCTTTGGGCTTTGTTTGGGCTTTCTTTCCCCTTTCTTTGGTCTTTCTTTGGTCTTTCTTTGGGCTTTCTTTCCCCTTTCTTTGGGCTTTCTTTCCCCTTTCTTTGGGCTTTCTTTCCCCTTTCTTTGGGCTTTCTTTCCCTTTCTTTCTGCTTTCTTTGGGCTTTCTTTGGCCTTTCTTTGGGCTTTCCTTCCCCTTTCTTTGGGCTTTCTTTCCCTTTCTTTGGCTTTCTTTCCCCTTTCTTTGGGATTTCTTTCCCCTTTCTTTGGGCTTTCTTTCCCCTTTCTTTGGGCTTTCTTTCCCCTTTCTTTCCCCTTTCTTTGGGCTTTCTTTGGGCTTTCTTTGGGCTGTCTTTGGGCTTTCTTTGGGCTTCCTTTGGGCTTTCTTTCCCCTTTCTTTGGGCTTTCTTTGGGCTTTCTTTGGGCTTTCCTTGGGCTTCCTTTGGGCTTTCTTTGGGCTTTCTTTGGGCTTTCTTTGGGATTTCTTTGGGATTTCTTTGGGCTTTCTTTGGGGTTTCTTTCCCCTTTCTTGGGGCTTTCTTTGGGCTTTCTTGGGCTTTCTTTCCCCTTTCTTTGGGCTTTCTTTGCCCTTTCTTTGGGCTTTCTTTGCCCTTTCTTTGGGCTTTCTTTCCCCTTTCTTTGGGCTTTCTTTCCCCTTTCTTTGGGCTTTCTTTGGGCTTTCTTTCCCCTTTCTTTGGGCTTTCTTTGGGCTTTCTTTCTCTTTCTTTGGGCTTTCTTTCCCCTTTCTTTGGGCTTTCTTTCCCCTTTCTTTGGGCTTTCTTTGGGCTTTCTTTCCCCTTTCTTTGGGCTTTCTTTCCCCTTTCTTTGGCTTTCTTTCCCCTTTCTTTGGGCTTTCTTTGGGCTTTCTTTCTCCTTTATTTTCCCTTTTTTGGGCTTTCTTTCCCCTTTCTTTGGGCTTTCTTTGGGCTTTCTTTCCCCTTTCCTTGGGCTTTCTTTGGGCTTTCTTTGGGATTTCTTTGGGATTTCTTTGGCTTTCTTTCCCCTTTCTTTGGGCTTTCTTTCCCATTTCTTTGGGCTTTCTTTGGCCTTTCTTTGGGCTTTCTTTGGGCCTTCTATGGGCTTTCTCTGGGCTTTCTTTGGGCTTTATTTGGGCTTTCTTTCTGCTTCTTTCCCCTTTCTTTGGGCTTTCTTTCCCCTTTCTTTGGGCTTTCTTTCCTCTTTCTTTGGACATTCTTTGGGCTTTCTTTCCCCTTTCTTTGGGCTTTCTTTGGGCTTTCTTTCCCCTTTCTTTGGGCTTTCTTTAGGCTTTCTTTGGGCTTTCTTTGGGCTTTCTTTCCCCTTTCTTGGGCTTTCTTTGGGCTTTCTTTCCCCTTTCTTTGGACTTTCTTCGGGCTTTCTTCCCCTTTCTTTGGGCTTTCTTTGGGCTATCTTCCCCTTTCTTTCCCCTTTCTTTGGGGTTTCTTTCCCGTTTCTTTGGGCTTTCTTTGGGCTTTCTTTGGGCTTTCTTTCCCCTTTCTTTGGGCTTTCTTTCCCCTTTCTTTGGGCTTTCTTTCCTTTCATTCTGCTTTCTTTGGGCTTTATATGGCCTTTCTTTCGACTTTCCTTCCCTTTCTTTGGGCTTTCTTTCCCCTTTCTTTGGCTTTCTTTCCCCTTTCTTTGGGATTTCTTTCCCCTTTCTTTGGGCTTTCTTTCCTTTTTCTTGGGCTTTCTTGCACCTTTCTTTGGGCTTTCTTTGGGCTTTCTTAGGGCTTTCTTTGGGCTTTCTTTGGGCTTTATTTGGGCTTTCTTTGGGCTTTCTTTCCCCTTTCTTTGGGCTTTCTTTGGGCTTTCTTTGGGCTTTCCTTGGGCTTCCTTTGGGCTTTCTTTGGGCTTTCTTTGGGCTTTCTTTGGGATTTCTTTGGGATTTCTTTGGGCTTTCTTTCCGCTTTCTTTCCCCTTTCTTTCCCCTTTCTTTCCCCTTTCTTTGGGCTTTCTTTCCCCTTTCTTAGGGCTTTCTTTGGGTTTTCTTTCAACTTTCTTTGGCTTTCTTTGGGATTTCTTTCCCCTTTCTGTGGGCTTTCTTTGGGCTTTCTTTCCCCTTTCTTTGGGTTTTCTTTGGGCTTTCTTTCCCCTTTCTTTGGGCTTTCTTTCCCCTTTCTTTGGGCTTTCTTTGGGCTTTCTTTCGCCTTTCTTTGGGCTTTCTTTCCCGTTTCTTTGGGCTTTCTTTCCCCTTTCTTTGGGCTTTCTTTCCCCTCTCTTTGGGCTTTCTTTGGGCTTTCCTTGGGCTTTCTTTCCCCTTTCTTTGGGCTTTCTTTGGACTTTCTTTGGGCTTTCTTTGGGCTTTCTTTGGGCTTTCTTTCCATTTCTTTGGGCTTTCTTTGGGCTTTCTTTTCACTTTCTTTCCCCTTTCTTTGGGCTTTCTTTCCCCTTTCTTTGGGCTTTCTTTGGGCTTTCTTTGCGCTTTCCTTGGGCTTTTTTGGGATTTCTTTCCCCTTTCTTTGGGCTTTCTTTCTCCTTTCTTTGGGCTTTCTTCCCCTTTCTTTGGGCTTTCTTTCCCCTTTCTTTGGGCTTTCTTTGGGCTTTCTTTCCCCTTTCTTCGGGCTTTCTTTCACCTTTCTTTGCGCTTTCTTTCCCCTTTCTTTGGGATTTCTTTCCCCTTTCTTTGGGCTTTCTTTCCCCTTTCATTCCCCTTTCTTTGGGATTTCTTTCCCCTTTCTTTCCCCTTTCCTTGGCCTTTCTTTCCCCTTTCTTTCCCCTTTCTTTGGGCTTTCTTTCCCCTTTCATTCCGCTTTCTTTCCCCTTTCTTTCCCCTTTCTTTCCCCTTTCTTTGGGCTTTCTTTGGCCTTTCTTGGGGCTTTCTTTGGGCCTTCTATGGGCTTTCTCTGGGCTTTCTTTGGGCTTTATTTGGGCTTTCTTTCTGCTTCTTTCCCCTTTCTTTGGGCTTTCTTTGGGCTTTCTTTCCCCTTTCTTTGGCCTTTCTTTCCCCTTTCTTTGGGCTTTCTTTCCCCTTTCTTTGGGCTTTCTTTCCTCTTTCTTTGGGCATTCTTTGGGCTTTCTTTCCCCTTTCTTTGGCTTTCTTTCCCCTTTCTTTGGGCTTTCTTTGGGCTTTCTTTCCCCTTTCTTTGGGCTTTCTTTGGGCTTTCTTTCTCATTTCTATGGGCTTTCTTTGGCTTTCTTTCCCTTTTCCCTGGGCTTTCTTTGGCTTTCTTTCCCCTTTGTTTGGGCTTTCTTTGGGCTTCTTTGGGCTTTCTTTGGGCTTTCTTGGGCTTTTTTTGGGCTTTCTTTGGGCTTTCTTTCCCCTTCCTTTGGGCTTTCTTTGGGCTTTCTTTCGGCTTTCTTTGGCTTTCTTTCCCCTTCTTTGGGCTTTCTTTCCCCTTTCTTTGGCTTTCTTTCCCTTTCTTTCTGCTTTCTTTGGGCTTTCTTTGGCCTTTCTTTGGGCTTTCCTTCCCCTTTCTTTGGGCTTTCTTTCCCCTTTCTTTGGCTTTCTTTCCCCTTTCTTTGGGATTTCTTTCCCCTTTCTTTGGGCTTTCTTTCCCCTTTCTTTGGGCTTTCTTTCCCTTTCTTTCCCCTTTCTTTGGCTTTCTTTGGGCTTTCTTTGGGCTGTCTTTGGGCTTTCTTTGGGCTTCCTTTGGGCTTTCTTTCCCCTTTCTTTGGGCTTTCTTTGGGCTTTCTTTGGCTTTCCTTGGGCTTCCTTTGGGCTTTCTTTGGGCTTTCTTTGGGCTTTCTTTGGGATTTCTTTGGGATTTCTTTGGGCTTTCTTTGGGGTTTCTTTCCCCTTTCTTGGGGCTTTCTTTGGGCTTTCTTTGGGCTTTCTTTCCCCTTTCTTTGGGCTTTCTTTGCCCTTTCTTTGGGCTTTCTTTGCCCTTTCTTTGGGCTTTCTTTCCCCTTTCTTTGGGCTTTCTTTCCCCTTTCTTTGGGCTTTCTTTGGGCTTTCTTTCCCCTTTCTTTGGGCTTTCTTTGGGCTTTCTTTCTCTTTCTTTGGGCTTTCTTTCCCCTTTCTTTGGGCTTTCTTTCCCCTTTCTTTGGGCTTTCTTTGGGCTTTCTTTCCCCTTTCTTTGGCTTTCTTTCCCCTTTCTTTGGGCTTTCTTTCCCCTTTCTTTGGGCTTTCTTTGGGCTTTCTTTCTCCTTTATTTTCCCTTTTTTGGGCTTTCTTTCCCCTTTCTTTGGGCTTTCTTTGGGCTTTCTTTCCCCTTTCCTTGGGCTTTCTTTGGGCTTTCTTTGGGATTTCTTTGGGATTTCTTTGGGCTTTCTTTCCCCTTTCTTTGGGCTTTCTTTCCATTTCTTTGGGCTTTCTTTGGCCCTTTCTTTGGGCTTTCTTTGGGCCTTCTATGGGCTTTCTCTGGGCTTTCTTTGGGCTTTATTTGGGCTTTCTTTCTGCTTCTTTCCCCTTTCTTTGGGCTTTCTTTCCCCTTTCTTTGGGCTTTCTTTCCTCTTTCTTTGGACATTCTTTGGGCTTTCTTTCCCCTTTCTTTGGGCTTTCTTTGGGCTTTCTTCTCCCCCTTTCTTTGGGCTTTCTTTGGGCTTTCTTTGGGCTTTCTTTGGGCTTTCTTTCCCTTTCTTTGGGCTTTCTTTGGGCTTTCTTTCCCCTTTCTTTGGACTTTCTTCGGGCTTTCTTTCCCCTTTCTTTGGGCTTTCTTTGGGCTATCTTCCCCTTTTCTTTCCCCTTTCTTTGGGTTTCTTTCCCGTTTCTTTGGGCTTTCTTTGGGCTTTCTTTGGGCTTTCTTTCCCCTTTCTTTGGGCTTTCTTTCCCCTTTCTTTGGGCTTTCTTTCCCTTTCATTCTGCTTTCTTTGGGCTTTATATGGCCTTTCTTTCGACTTTCCTTCCCCTTTCTTTGGGCTTTCTTTCCCCTTTCTTTGGCTTTCTTTCCCCTTTCTTTGGGATTTCTTTCCCCTTTCTTTGGGCTTTCTTTCCCCTTTCTTTGGGCTTTCTTGCACCTTTCTTTGGGCTTTCTTTGGGCTTTCTTAGGGCTTTCTTTGGCTTTCTTTGGGCTTTATTTGGGCTTTCTTTGGGCTTTCTTTCCCCTTTCTTTGGGCTTTCTTTGGCTTTCTTTGGGCTTTCCTTGGGCTTCCTTTGGGCTTTCTTTGGGCTTTCTTTGGGCTTTCTTTGGGATTTCTTTGGGATTTCTTTGGGCTTTCTTTCCGCTTTCTTTCCCCTTTCTTTCCCCTTTCTTTCCCCTTTCTTTGGGCTTTCTTTCCCCTTTCTTAGGGCTTTCTTTGGTTTTCTTCAACTTTCTTTGGCTTTCTTTGGGATTTCTTTCCCCTTTCTGTGGGCTTTCTTTGGGCTTTCTTTCCCCTTTCTTTGGGTTTTCTTTGGCTTTCTTTCCCCTTTCTTTGGGCTTTCTTTCCCCTTTCTTTGGGCTTTCTTTCGCCTTTCTTTGGGCTTTCTTTCCCCTTTCTTTGGGCTTTCTTTCCCCTTCTTTGGGCTTTCTTTCCCCTCTCTTTGGGCTTTCTTTGGGCTTTCCTTGGGCTTTCTTTCCCCTTTCTTTGGGCTTTCTTTGGACTTTCTTTGGGCTTTCTTTGGGCTTTCTTTGGGCTTTCTTTCCCATTTCTTTGGCTTTCTTTGGGCTTTCTTTTCACTTTCTTTCCCCTTTCTTTGGGCTTTCTTTCCCCTTTCTTTGGGCTTTCTTTGGGCTTTCTTTGCGCTTTCCTTGGGCTTTTTGGGATTTCTTTCCCCTTTCTTTGGGCTTTCTTTCTCCTTTCTTTGGCTTTCTTCCCCTTTCTTTGGGCTTTCTTTCCCCTTTCTTTGGGCTTTCTTTGGCTTTCTTTCCCCTTTCTTCGGGCTTTCTTTCACCTTTCTTTGCGCTTTCTTTCCCCTTTCTTTGGGATTTCTTTCCCCTTTCTTTGGGCTTTCTTTCCCCTTTCATTCCCCTTTCTTTGGGCTTTCTTTCCCCTTTCTTTCCCCTTTCCTTGGCCTTTCTTTCCCCCTTTCTTTCCCCTTTCTTTGGGCTTTCTTTCCCCTTTCTTTCCGCTTTCTTTCCCCTTTCTTTCCCCTTTCTTTCCCCTTTCTTTGGCTTTCTTTGGCCTTTCTTGGGGCTTTCTTTGGGCCTTCTATGGGCTTTCTCTGGGCTTTCTTTGGGCTTTATTTGGGCTTTCTTTCTGCTTCTTTCCCCTTTCTTTGGGCTTTCTTTGGGCTTTCTTTCCCCTTTCTTTGCCTTTCTTTCCCCTTTCTTTGGGCTTTCTTTCCCCTTTCTTTGGGCTTTCTTTCCTCTTTCTTTGGGCATTCTTTGGGCTTTCTTTCCCCTTTCTTTGGGCTTTCTTTCCCCTTCCTTTGGGCTTTCTTTGGGCTTTCTTTCCCCTTTCTTTGGGCTTTCTTTGGGCTTTCTTTCTCATTTCTATGGGCTTTCTTTGGGCTTTCTTTCCCTTTTCCCTGGGCTTTCTTTGGGCTTTCTTTCCCCTTTGTTTGGGCTTTCTTTGAGCTTTCTTTGGGCTTTCTTTGGGCTTTCTTTGGGCTTTCTTTGGGCTTTTTTTGGGCTTTCTTTGGGCTTTCTTTCCCCTTCCTTTGGCTTTCTTTGGCTTTCTTTCGGCTTTCTTTGGGCTTTCTTTCCCCTTTCTTTGGGCTTTCTTTCCCCTTTCTTTGGGCTTTCTTTGGGCTTTCTTTGGGGTTTCTTTCCCCTTTCTTTGGGCTTTCTTTGGGCTTTGTTTGGGCTTTCTTTGGGCTTTCTTTGGGCTTTCTTTCCCCTTTCTTTGGGCTTTCTTTTGGCTTTCTTTCCCCTTTCTTTAGGCTTTCTTTGGGCTTTCTTTGGGCTTTCTTTCCCCTTTCTTTGGCTTTCTTTGGGCTTTCTTTCCCCTTTCTTTGGACTTTCTTTGGGCTTTCTTTCCCCTTTCTTTGGGCTTTCTTTGGGCTTTCTTTGGGCTATCTTCCCCTTTCTTTCCCCTTTCTTTAGGCTTTCTTTGGGCTTTCTTTCCCCTTTCTTTGGGCTTTCTTTGGGCTTTCTTTGGGCTTTCTTTCCCCTTTCTTTGGGCTTTCTTTCCCCTTTCTTTGGGCTTTCTTTCCCCTTTCTTTGGGCTTTCTTTCCTCTTTCTTTGGCTTTCTTTCCCCTTTCTTTGGCTTTCTTTCCCCTTTCTTTGGCTTTCTTTGGGCTTTCTTTGGGCTTTTCTTTTCTTTTTGGCTTTCTTTCGGCTTTCCTTCCCTTTCTTTGGGCTTTTCTTTGGGCTTTCTTTGGGCTTTCTTTGGGCTTTCTTTGGGCTTTCTTTGGGCTTTCTATGGGCTTTCTCTGGGCTTTTTTGGCTTTCTTTGGGCTTTCTTTGGGCTTCTTTCCCTTTCTTTGGGCTTTCTTTGGGCTTTCTTTCCCCTTTCTTTGGGCTTTCTTTCCCCTTTCTTTGGGCTTTCTTTGGGCTTTCTTTGGGCTTTCTTTGGGCTTTCTTGGGCTTTCTTTCCCTTTCTTGGGCATTCTTTGGGCTTTCTTTCCCCTTTCTTGGGCTTTCTTGGGCTGTCTTTGGGCTTTCTTTCCCCTTTCTTTGGGCTTTCTTTGGGCTTTCTTTCCCCTTTCTTGGGGCTTTCTTTGGGCTTTCTTTGGGCTTTCTTTGAGCTTCCTTTGGACTTACTTTAGGCTTTCTTTGGGCTTTCTTTCGCTTTCTTTGGGCTTTCTTTCCCCTTTCTTTGGGCTTTCTTTCCCCTTTGTTTTGGCTTTCATTGGGTTTTCTTTGGGCTTTCTTTCCCCTTTCTTTGGGCATTCTTTGGGCTTTCTTTCCCCTTTCTTTGGGCTTTCTTTGGGCTTTCTTTGTGCTTTCTTTCCCCTTTCTTTGGGCTTTCTTTTGGCTTTCTTTCCCCTTTCTTTAGGCTTTCTTTGGGCTTTCTTTGGGCTTTCTTTCCCCTTTCTTTGGGCTTTCTTGGGCTATCTTCCCCTTTCTTTCCCCTTTCTTTGGGCTTTCTTTGTGCTTTCTTCCCCTTTCTTTGGGCTTTCTTTTGGCTTTCTTTCCCCTTTCTTTAGGCTTTCTTTGGGCTTTCTTTGGGCTTTCTTTCCCCTTTCTTTGGGCTTTCTTTGGGCTATCTTCCCCTTTCTTTCCCCTTTCTTTGGACTTTCTTGGGCTTTCTTTCCCCTTTCTTTGGGCTTTCTTTGGGCTATCTTCCCCTTTCTTTCCCCTTTCTTTGGGCTTTCTTTGGGCTTTCTTTCCCCTTTCCTTGGCTTTCTTTCCCCTTTCTTTGGGCTTTCTTTCCCCTTTCTTTCACCTTTCTTTGGGCTTTCTTTGGGATTTCTTTGGGCTGTCTTTGGGCTTTCTTTGGGCTTTCTTTTGGATTTCCTTGGGCTTTCTTTCCCCTTTCTTTGGGCTTTCTTTGGGATTTCTTTGGGCTTTCCTTGGGCTTCCTTTGGGCTTTCTTTGGGCTTTCTTTGGGCTTTCTTTAGGCTTCTTTCCACTTTCTTTGGGCTTTCTTTCCCCTTTCTTGGGCTTTCTTTGGGCTTTCTTTGGGCTTTCTTTCCCCTTTCTTTGGGCTTTCTTTCTCCTTTCTTTGGCCTTTCTTTGGGCTTTCTTTGGGCTTTCTTTGGGCTTTCTTTGGGCTTTCCTTCCCCTTTCTTTGGGCTTTCTTTGGGTTTTCTTTGGGCTTTCTTTGGGCTTTCTATGGGCTTTCTCTGGGCTTTCTTTGGGCTTTCTTTGGGCTTTCTTTGGGCTTCTTTCTCCTTTCTTTGGGCTTTCTTTCCCCTTTCTTTGGGCTTTCTTTGGGCTATCTTCCCCTTTCTTTCCCCTTTCTTTGGGCTTTCTTTGTGCTTTCTTTCCCTTTCTTTGGGCTTTCTTTTGGCTTTCTTTCCCCTTTCTTTAGGCTTTCTTTGGGCTTTCTTTGGGCTTTCTTCCCCTTTCTTTGGGCTTTCTTTGGGCTATCTTCCCTTTCTTTCCCCTTTCTTTGGACTTTCTTTGGGCTTTCTTTCCCCTTTCTTTGGGCTTTCTTTGGGCTATCTTCCCCTTTCTTTCCCCTTTCTTTGGGCTTTCTTTGGGCTTTCTTTCCCCTTTCCTTGGGCTTTCTTTCCCCTTTCTTTGGGCTTTCTTTCCCCTTTCTTCACCTTTCTTTGGGCTTTCTTTGGGATTTCTTTGGGCTGTCTTTGGGCTTTCTTTGGGCTTTCTTTTGGATTTCCTTGGGCTTTCTTTCCCCTTTCTTTGGGCTTTCTTTGGGATTTCTTGGGCTTTCCTTGGGCTTCCTTTGGGCTTTCTTTGGGCTTTCTTTGGGCTTTCTTTAGGCTTCTTTCCACTTTCTTTGGGCTTTCTTTCCCCTTTCTTGGGGCTTTCTTTGGGCTTTCTTGGCTTTCTTTCCCCTTTCTTTGGGCTTTCTTTCTCCTTTCTTTGGCCTATCTTTGGGCTTTCTTTGGGCTTTCTTTGGGCTTTCTTTGGGCTTTCCTTCCCCTTTCTTTGGGCTTTCTTTGGGTTTTCTTTGGGCTTTCTTTGGGCTTTCTATGGCTTTCTCTGGGCTTTCTTTGGGCTTTCTTTGGGCTTTCTTTGGGCTTCTTTCTCCTTTCTTTGGGCTTTCTTTGGGCTTTCTTTCCCCTTTCTTTGGGCTTTCTTTGGCTTTCTTTGGGCTTTCTTTCCCCTTTATTTGGGCTTTCTTTCCCCTTTCTTTGGGCTTTCTTTCCCCTTTCTTTGGGCTTTCTTTCCTCTTTCTTTGGGCTTTCTTTGGGCTTCTTTCCCCTTTCTTTGGGCTTTCTTTCCCCTTTCTTTGGGCTTTCTTTGGGCTTTCTTTCCCCTTTCTTTGGACTTTCTTTGGGCTTTCTTTCCCCTTTCTTTGGGCTTTCTTTGGGCTTTCTTTGGGCTATCTTCCCCTTTCTTTCCCCTTTCTTTAGGCTTTCTTTGGGCTTTCTTTCCCCTTTCTTTGGGCTTTCTTTGGGCTTTCTTTGGGCTTTCTTTCCCCTTTCTTTGGGCTTTCTTTCCCCTTTCTTTGGGCTTTCTTTCCCCTTTCTTTGGGCTTTCTTTCCTCTTTCTTTGGGCTTTCTTTCCCCTTTCTTTGGGCTTTCTTTCCCCTTTCTTTGGGCTTTCTTTGGGCTTTCTTTGGGCTTTCTTTGGGCTTTCTTTCGGCTTTCCTTCCCCTTTCTTTGGGCTTTCTTTGGGCTTTCTTTGTGCTTTCTTTCCCCTTTCTTTGGGCTTTCTTTTGGCTTTCTTTCCCCTTTCTTTAGGCTTTCTTTGGGCTTTCTTTGGGCTTTCTTTCCCCTTTCTTTGGGCTTTCTTTGGCTATCTTCCCCTTTCTTTCCCCTTTCTTTGGGCTTTCTTTGTGCTTTCTTTCCCCTTTCTTTGGGCTTTCTTTTGGCTTTCTTTCCCCTTTCTTTAGGCTTTCTTTGGGCTTTCTTTGGGCTTTCTTTCCCTTTCTTTGGGCTTTCTTTGGCTATCTTCCCCTTTCTTTCCCCTTTCTTTGGACTTTCTTTGGGCTTTCTTTCCCCTTTCTTTGGGCTTTCTTTGGGCTATCTTCCCCTTTCTTTCCCCTTTCTTTGGGCTTTCTTTGGGCTTTCTTTCCCCTTTCCTTGGGCTTTCTTTCCCCTTTCTTTGGGCTTTCTTTCCCCTTTCTTTCACCTTTCTTTGGGCTTTCTTTGGGATTTCTTTGGGCTGTCTTTGGCTTTCTTTGGGCTTTCTTTTGGATTTCCTTGGGCTTTCTTTCCCCTTTCTTTGGGCTTTCTTTGGGATTTCTTTGGGCTTTCCTTGGGCTTCCTTTGGGCTTTCTTTGGGCTTTCTTTGGGCTTTCTTTAGGCTTCTTTCCACTTTCTTTGGGCTTTCTTTCCCCTTTCTTGGGGCTTTCTTTGGCTTTCTTTGGGCTTTCTTTCCCCTTTCTTTGGGCTTTCTTTCTCCTTTCTTTGGCCTTTCTTTGGGCTTTCTTTGGGCTTTCTTTGGGCTTTCTTTGGGCTTTCCTTCCCCTTTCTTTGGGCTTTCTTTGGGTTTTCTTTGGCTTTCTTTGGGCTTTCTATGGGCTTTCTCTGGGCTTTCTTTGGGCTTTCTTTGGGCTTTCTTTGGGCTTCTTTCTCCTTTCTTTGGGCTTTCTTTCCCCTTTCTTTGGGCTTTCTTTGGGCTATCTTCCCCTTTCTTTCCCCTTTCTTTGGGCTTTCTTTGTGCTTTCTTTCCCCTTTCTTTGGGCTTTCTTTTGGCTTTCTTTCCCCTTTCTTTAGGCTTTCTTTGGGCTTTCTTTGGGCTTTCTTTCCCCTTTCTTTGGGCTTTCTTTGGGCTATCTTCCCCTTTCTTTCCCCTTTCTTTGGACTTTCTTTGGGCTTTCTTTCCCCTTTCTTTGGGCTTTCTTTGGGCTATCTTCCCCTTTCTTTCCCCTTTCTTTGGGCTTTCTTTGGGCTTTCTTTCCCCTTTCCTTGGGCTTTCTTTCCCCTTTCTTTGGGCTTTCTTTCCCCTTTCTTTCACCTTTCTTTGGGCTTTCTTTGGGATTTCTTTGGGCTGTCTTTGGGCTTTCTTTGGGCTTTCTTTTGGATTTCCTTGGGCTTTCTTTCCCCTTTCTTTGGGCTTTCTTTGGGATTTCTTTGGGCTTTCCTTGGGCTTCCTTTGGGCTTTCTTTGGGCTTTCTTTGGGCTTTCTTTAGGCTTCTTTCCACTTTCTTTGGGCTTTCTTTCCCCTTTCTTGGGGCTTTCTTTGGGCTTTCTTTGGGCTTTCTTTCCCCTTTCTTTGGGCTTTCTTTCTCCTTTCTTTGGGCTTTCTTTGGGCTTTCTTTGGGCTTTCTTTGGGCTTTCTTTGGGCTTTCCTTCCCCTTTCTTTGGGCTTTCTTTGGGTTTTCTTTGGGCTTTCTTTGGGCTTTCTATGGGCTATCTCTGGGCTTTCTTTGGCTTTCTTTGGGCTTTCTTTGGGCTTCTTTCTCCTTTCTTTGGGCTTTCTTTGGGCTTTCTTTCCCCTTTCTTTGGGCTTTCTTTGGGCTTTCTTTGGGCTTTCTTTCCCCTTTATTTGGGCTTTCTTTCCCCTTTCTTTGGGCTTTCTTTCCCCTTTCTTTGGGCTTTCTTTCCTCTTTCTTTGGGCTTTCTTTGGGCTTTCTTTCCCCTTTCTTTGGGCTTTCTTTCCCCTTTCTTTGGGCTTTCTTTGGGCTTTCTTTCCCCTTTCTTTGGACTTTCTTTGGGCTTTCTTTCCCCTTTCTTTGGGCTTTCTTTGGGCTTTCTTTGGGCTATCTTCCCCTTTCTTTCCCCTTTCTTTAGGCTTTCTTTGGGCTTTCTTTCCCTTTCTTTGGGCTTTCTTTGGGCTTTCTTTGGGCTTTCTTTCCCCTTTCTTTGGGCTTTCTTTCCCCTTTCTTTGGGCTTTCTTTCCCCTTTCTTTGGGCTT
Organism: Columba livia; assembly: GCF_036013475.1. Taxonomy (NCBI): domain Eukaryota; kingdom Metazoa; phylum Chordata; class Aves; order Columbiformes; family Columbidae; genus Columba; species Columba livia. The sequence goes on along the minus strand of NW_027043527.1, from coordinate 62,156 downwards.
TCTTTCCTCTTTCTTTGGGCTTTCTTTCCCCTTTCTTTGGGCTTTCTTTCCCCTTTCTTTGGGCTTTCTTTGGGCTTTCTTTGGGCTTTCTTTGGGCTTTCTTTCGGCTTTCCTTCCCCTTTCTTTGGGCTTTCTTTGGGCTTTCTTTGGGCTTTCTTTGGGCTTTCTTTGTGCTTTCTTTGGGCTTTCTATGGGCTTTCTCTGGGCTTTTTTGGGCTTTCTTTGGGCTTTCTTTGGGCTTCTTTCCCCTTTCTTTGGGCTTTCTTTGGGCTTTCTTTCCCCTTTCTTTGGGCTTTCTTTCCCCTTTCTTTGGGCTTTCTTTGGGCTTTCTTTGGGCTTTCTTTGGGCTTTCTTTGGGCTTTCTTTCCCCTTTCTTTGGGCATTCTTTGGGCTTTCTTTCCCCTTTCTTTGGGCTTTCTTTGGGCTGTCTTTGGGCTTTCTTTCCCCTTTCTTTGGGCTTTCTTTGGGCTTTCTTTGGGCTTTCTTTGGGCTTTCTTTGGGCTTTCTTTCCCCTTTCTTTGGGCATTCTTTGGGCTTTCTTTCCCCTTTCTTTGGGCTTTCTTTGGGCTGTCTTTGGGCTTTCTTTCCCCTTTCTTTGGGCTTTCTTTGGGCTTTCTTTCCCCTTTCTTGGGGCTTTCTTTGGGCTTTCTTTGGGCTTTCTTTGAGCTTCCTTTGGACTTACTTTAGGCTTTCTTTGGGCTTTCTTTCGGCTTTCTTTGGGCTTTCTTTCCCCTTTCTTTGGGCTTTCTTTCCCCTTTGTTTTGGCTTTCATTGGGTTTTCTTTGGGCTTTCTTTCCCCTTTCTTTGGGCATTCCTTGGGCTTTCTTTCCCCTTTCTTTGGGCTTTCTTTGGGCTTTCTTTGTGCTTTCTTTCCCCTTTCTTTGGGCTTTCTTTTGGCTTTCTTTCCCCTTTCTTTAGGCTTTCTTTGGGCTTTCTTTGGGCTTTCTTTCCCCTTTCTTTGGGCTTTCTTTGGGCTATCTTCCCCTTTCTTTCCCCTTTCTTTGGGCTTTCTTTGTGCTTTCTTTCCCCTTTCTTTGGGCTTTCTTTTGGCTTTCTTTCCCCTTTCTTTAGGCTTTCTTTGGGCTTTCTTTGGGCTTTCTTTCCCCTTTCTTTGGGCTTTCTTTGGGCTATCTTCCCCTTTCTTTCCCCTTTCTTTGGACTTTCTTTGGGCTTTCTTTCCCCTTTCTTTGGGCTTTCTTTGGGCTATCTTCCCCTTTCTTTCCCCTTTCTTTGGGCTTTCTTTGGGCTTTCTTTCCCCTTTCCTTGGGCTTTCTTTCCCCTTTCTTTGGGCTTTCTTTCCCCTTTCTTTCACCTTTCTTTGGGCTTTCTTTGGGATTTCTTTGGGCTGTCTTTGGGCTTTCTTTGGGCTTTCTTTTGGATTTCCTTGGGCTTTCTTTCCCCTTTCTTTGGGCTTTCTTTGGGATTTCTTTGGGCTTTCCTTGGGCTTCCTTTGGGCTTTCTTTGGGCTTTCTTTGGGCTTTCTTTAGGCTTCTTTCCACTTTCTTTGGGCTTTCTTTCCCCTTTCTTGGGGCTTTCTTTGGGCTTTCTTTGGGCTTTCTTTCCCCTTTCTTTGGGCTTTCTTTCTCCTTTCTTTGGCCTTTCTTTGGGCTTTCTTTGGGCTTTCTTTGGGCTTTCTTTGGGCTTTCCTTCCCCTTTCTTTGGGCTTTCTTTGGGTTTTCTTTGGGCTTTCTTTGGGCTTTCTATGGGCTTTCTCTGGGCTTTCTTTGGGCTTTCTTTGGGCTTTCTTTGGGCTTCTTTCTCCTTTCTTTGGGCTTTCTTTGGGCTTTCTTTCCCCTTTCTTTGGGCTTTCTTTGGGCTTTCTTTGGGCTTTCTTTCCCCTTTATTTGGGCTTTCTTTCCCCTTTCTTTGGGCTTTCTTTCCCCTTTCTTTGGGCTTTCTTTCCTCTTTCTTTGGGCTTTCTTTGGGCTTTCTTTCCCCTTTCTTTGGGCTTTCTTTCCCCTTTCTTTGGGCTTTCTTTGGGCTTTCTTTAACCTTTCTTTGGGCTTTCTTTGGGCTTTCTTTGTGCTTTCTTTGGGCTTTCTTTCCCCTTTCTTTGGGCATTCTTTGGGCTTTCTTTGGGCTTTCTTTCCCCTTTCTTTGGGCTTTCTTTGGGCTTTCTTTGAGCTTCCTTTGGGCTTTCTTTAGCCTTTCTTTGGGCTTTCTTTCCCCTTTCTTTGGCCTTTCTTTCCCCTTTCTTTCGGCTTTCTTTCCCCTTTCTTTCCCCTTTCTTTGGGCTTTCTTTCCCCTTTCTTTCCCCTTTCTTTGGCCTTTCTTTCCCCTTACTTTGGGCTTTCTTTCCCCTTTCTTTCCCCTTTCTTTGGGCTTTCTTTCCCCTTTCATTCCCCTTTCTTTGGGCTTTCTTTCTCCTTTCTTTCCCCTTTCTTTGGGCTTTCTTTCCCCTTTCTTTCCCCTTTCTTTGGGCTTTCTTTCCCCTTTCTTTGGGATTTCTTTCCCCTTTCTTTCCCCTTTCTTTGGGCTTTCTTTCCCCTTTCTTTGGACTTTCTTTGGGCTTTCTTTCCCCTTTCTTTGGGCTTTCTTTGGGCTATCTTCCCCTTTCTTTCCCCTTTCTTTGGGCTTTGTTTGGGCTTTCTTTCCCCTTTCTTTGGTCTTTCTTTGGTCTTTCTTTGGGCTTTCTTTCCCCTTTCTTTGGGCTTTCTTTCCCCTTTCTTTGGGCTTTCTTTGGGCTATCTTCCCCTTTCTTTCCCCTTTCTTTGGGCTTTCTTTGTGCTTTCTTTCCCCTTTCTTTGGGCTTTCTTTTGGCTTTCTTTCCCCTTTCTTTAGGCTTTCTTTGGGCTTTCTTTGGGCTTTCTTTCCCCTTTCTTTGGGCTTTCTTTGGGCTATCTTCCCCTTTCTTTCCCCTTTCTTTGGACTTTCTTTGGGCTTTCTTTCCCCTTTCTTTGGGCTTTCTTTGGGCTATCTTCCCCTTTCTTTCCCCTTTCTTTGGGCTTTCTTTGGGCTTTCTTTCCCCTTTCCTTGGGCTTTCTTTCCCCTTTCTTTGGGCTTTCTTTCCCCTTTCTTTCACCTTTCTTTGGGCTTTCTTTGGGATTTCTTTGGGCTGTCTTTGGGCTTTCTTTGGGCTTTCTTTTGGATTTCCTTGGGCTTTCTTTCCCCTTTCTTTGGGCTTTCTTTGGGATTTCTTTGGGCTTTCCTTGGGCTTCCTTTGGGCTTTCTTTGGGCTTTCTTTGGGCTTTCTTTAGGCTTCTTTCCACTTTCTTTGGGCTTTCTTTCCCCTTTCTTGGGGCTTTCTTTGGGCTTTCTTTGGGCTTTCTTTCCCCTTTCTTTGGGCTTTCTTTCTCCTTTCTTTGGCCTTTCTTTGGGCTTTCTTTGGGCTTTCTTTGGGCTTTCTTTGGGCTTTCCTTCCCCTTTCTTTGGGCTTTCTTTGGGTTTTCTTTGGGCTTTCTTTGGGCTTTCTATGGGCTTTCTCTGGGCTTTCTTTGGGCTTTCTTTGGGCTTTCTTTGGGCTTCTTTCTCCTTTCTTTGGGCTTTCTTTGGGCTTTCTTTCCCCTTTCTTTGGGCTTTCTTTGGGCTTTCTTTGGCTTTCTTTCCCCTTTATTTGGGCTTTCTTTCCCCTTTCTTTGGGCTTTCTTTCCCCTTTCTTTGGGCTTTCTTTCCTCTTTCTTTGGGCTTTCTTTGGGCTTTCTTTCCCCTTTCTTTGGGCTTTCTTTCCCCTTTCTTTGGGCTTTCTTTGGGCTTTCTTTAACCTTTCTTTGGGCTTTCTTTGGGCTTTCTTTGTGCTTTCTTTGGGCTTTCTTTCCCCTTTCTTTGGGCATTCTTTGGGCTTTCTTTGGGCTTTCTTTCCCCTTTCTTTGGGCTTTCTTTGGGCTTTCTTTGAGCTTCCTTTGGGCTTTCTTTAGCCTTTCTTTGGGCTTTCTTTCCCCTTTCTTTGGCCTTTCTTTCCCCTTTCTTTCGGCTTTCTTTCCCCTTTCTTTCCCCTTTCTTTGGGCTTTCTTTCCCCTTTCTTTCCCCTTTCTTTGGCCTTTCTTTCCCCTTACTTTGGGCTTTCTTTCCCCTTTCTTTCCCCTTTCTTTGGGCTTTCTTTCCCCTTTCATTCCCCTTTCTTTGGCTTTCTTTCTCCTTTCTTTCCCCTTTCTTTGGGCTTTCTTTCCCCTTTCTTTCCCCTTTCTTTGGGCTTTCTTTCCCCTTTCTTTGGGATTTCTTTCCCCTTTCTTTCCCCTTTCTTTGGGCTTTCTTTCCCCTTTCTTTGGACTTTCTTTGGCTTTCTTTCCCCTTTCTTTGGGCTTTCTTTGGGCTATCTTCCCCTTTCTTTCCCCTTTCTTTGGGCTTTGTTTGGGCTTTCTTTCCCCTTTCTTTGGTCTTTCTTTGGGCTTTTTTTGGGCTTTCTTTCCCCTTTCTTTGGGCTTTCTTTCCCCTTTCTTTGGGCTTTCTTTCCCCTTTCTTTGGGCTTTCTTTGGGATTTCTTTGGGCTTTCTTTCCCCTTTCTTTGGGCTTTCTTTCCCCTTTCTTTGGGATTTCTTTCCCCTTTCTTTGGGATTTCTTTCCCCTTTCTTTGGCTTTCTTTCCCCTTTCTTTGGGCTTTCTTTCCCTTTCTTTCACCTTTCTTTGGGCTTTCTTTGGGATTTCTTTGGGCTGTCTTTGGGCTTTCTTTGGGCTTTCTTTGGGATTTCCTTGGGCTTTCTTTCCCCTTTCTTTGGGCTTTCTTTGGGCTTTCTTTGGGCTTTCCTTGGGCTTCCTTTGGGCTTTCTTTGGGCTTTCTTTGGGCTTTCTTTCCCCTTTCTTTGAGCTTTCTTTCCCCTTTCTTGGGGCTTTCTTGGGCTTTCTTTGGGCTTTCTTTCCCCTTTCTTTGGGCTTTCTTTCCCCTTTCTTTGGGCTTTCTTTGGGCTTTCTTTGGGCTTTCTTTGGGCTTTCCTTCCCCTTTCTTTGGGCTTTCTTTGGGCTTTCTTTGGCTTTCTATGGGCTTTCTCTGGGCTTTCTTTGGGCTTTCTTTGGGCTTTTTTTGGGCTTCTTTCTCCTTTCTTTGGGCTTTCTTTTGGCTTTCTTTCCCCTTTCTTTGGGCTTTCTTGGGCTTTCTTTGGGCTTTCTTTGGGCTTTCTTTCCCCTTTCTTTGGGCTTTCTTTCCCCTTTCTTTGGGCTTTCTTTCCCCTTTCTTTGGGCTTTCTTTCCTCTTTCTTTGGGCTTTCTTTGGGCTTTCTTTCCCCTTTCTTTTGGCTTTCTTTCCCCTTTCTTTGGGCTTTCTTTGGGCTTTCTTTCCCCTTTCTTTGGGCTTTCTTTCCCCTTTCTTTGGGCTTTCTTTCCCCTTTCTTTGGGCTTTCTTTCCCCTCTCTTTGGGCTTTCTTTGGGCTTTCCTTGGGCTTTCTTTCCCCTTTCTTTGGGCTTTCTTTGGACTTTCTTTGGGCTTTCTTTGGGCTTTCTTTGGGCTTTCTTTCCCATTTCTTTGGGCTTTCTTTGGGCTTTCTTTTCACTTTCTTTCCCCTTTCTTTGGGCTTTCTTTCCCCTTTCTTTGGGCTTTCTTTGGGCTTTCTTTGCGCTTTCCTTGGGCTTTTTTGGGATTTCTTTCCCTTTCTTTGGGCTTTCTTTCTCCTTTCTTTGGGCTTTCTTCCCCTTTCTTTGGGCTTTCTTTCCCCTTTCTTTGGGCTTTCTTTGGGCTTTCTTTCCCCTTTCTTCGGGCTTTCTTTCACCTTTCTTTGCGCTTTCTTTCCCCTTTCTTTGGGATTTCTTTCCCCTTTCTTTGGGCTTTCTTTCCCCTTTCATTCCCCTTTCTTTGGGCTTTCTTTCCCCTTTCTTTCCCCTTTCCTTGGCCTTTCTTTCCCCTTTCTTTCCCCTTTCTTTGGTCTTTCTTTCCCCTTTCTTTGGGCTTTGTTTGGGCTTTCTTTCCCCTTTCTTTGGTCTTTCTTTGGTCTTTCTTTGGGCTTTCTTTCCCCTTTCCTTGGCTTTCTTTCCCCTTTCTTTGGGCTTTCTTTCCCCTTTCTTTGGGCTTTCTTTCCCTTTCCTTCTGCTTTCTTTGGGTTCTTTGGCCTTTCTTTGGGCTTTCCTTCCCCTTTCTTTGGGCTTTCTTTCCCCTTTCTTTGGCTTTCTTTCCCCTTTCTTTGGGATTTCTTTCCCCTTTCTTTGGGCTTTCTTTCCCCTTTCTTTGGGCTTTCTTTCCCCTTTCTTTCCCCTTTCTTTGGGCTTTCTTTGGGCTTTCTTTGGGCTGTCTTTGGGCTTTCTTTGGCCTTTCTTTGGGCTTCCTTTGGGCTTTCTTTCCCCTTTCTTTGGGCTTTCTTTGGGCTTTCTTTGGGCTTTCCTTGGGCTTCCTTTGGGCTTTCTTTGGGCTTTCTTTGGGCTTTCTTTGGGATTTCTTTGGGATTTCTTTGGGCTTTCTTTGGCTTTCTTTGGGCTTTCTTTCCCCTTTCTTGGGGCTTTCTTTGGGCTTTCTTTGGGCTTTCTTTCCCCTTTCTTTGGGCTTTCTTTGCCCTTTCTTTGGGCTTTCTATCCCCTTTCTTTGGGCTTTCTTTCCCCTTTCTTCGGGCTTTCTTTCCCCTTTCTTTGGGCTTTCTTTGGGCTTTCTTTCCCCTTTCTTTGGGCTTTCTTTCCCATTTCTTTGGCTTTCTTTCCCCTTTCTTTGGGATTTCTTTCCCCTTTCTTTGGGCTTTCTTTCCCCTTTCTTTGGGCTTTCTTTCCCCTTTCTTTCCCCTTTCTTTGGGCTTTCTTTGGGCTTTCTTTGGGCTTTCTTTCCCCTTTCTTTGGGCTTTCTTTGGGCTTTCTTTGGGCTTTCCTTGGGCTTCCTTTGGGCTTTCTTTGGGCTTTCTTTGGAATTTCTTTGGGATTTCTTTGGGCTTTCTTTCCCCTTTCTTTGGGCTTTCTTTCCCCCTTTCCCCTTTCGTGGGGCTTTCTTTGGGCTTTCTTTGGGCTTTCTTTCCCCTTTCTTTGGGCTTTCTTTCCCCTTTCTTTGGGCTTTCTTTGGCTTTCTTTGGGCTTTCTTTGGGCTTTCTTTGGGCTTTCCTTCCCCTTTCTTTGGGCTTTCTTTGGGCTTTCTTTGGGCTTTCTTTGGGCTTTATATGGGCTTTCTCTGGGCTTTCTTTGGGCTTTCTTTGGGCTTTCTCTGGGCTTTCTTTGGCTTTCTTTGGGCTTTCTTTGGGCTTTCTTTGGGCTTCTTTCCCCTTTCTTTGGGCTTTCTTTGGGCTTTCTTTCCCCTTTCTTTGGGCTTTCTTTCCCCTTTCTTTGGGCTTTCTTTGGGCTTTCTTTGGCTTTCTTTCCCTTTCTTTGGGCATTCTTTGGGCTTTCTTTCCCCTTCTTTGGGCTTTCTTTGGGCTTTCTTTGGGCTTTCTTTCCCCTTTCTTTGGGCTTTCTTTTCACTTTCTTTCCCCTTTCTTTAGGCTTTCTTTGGGCTTTCTTGGGCTTTCTTTTCCCTTTCTTTGGGCTTTCTTTCCCCTTTCTTTGGACTTTCTTTGGGCTTTCTTTGGGCTATCTTCCCCTTTCTTTCCCCTTTCTTTGGGCTTTCTTTGGGCTTTCTTTCCCCTTTCTTTGGGCTTTCTTTGGGCTTTCTTTGGGTTTCTTTGGGCTTTTTTTGGCTTTCTTTCCCCTTTCTTTGGGCTTTCTTTCCCCTTTCTTTGGGCTTTCTTTCCCCTTTCTTTGGGCTTTCTTTGGGATTTCTTTGGGCTTTCTTTCGCCTTTCTTTGGGCTTTCTTTCCCCTTTCTTTGGGATTTCTTTCCCCTTTCTTGGGATTTCTTTCCCCTTTCTTTGGGCTTTCTTTCCCCTTTCTTTGGGCTTTCTTTCCCCTTTCTTTCACCTTTCTTTGGGCTTTCTTTGGGATTTCTTTGGCTGTCTTTGGGCTTTCTTTGGTTTTCTTTGGGATTTCCTTGGGCTTTCTTTCCCCTTTCTTTGGGCTTTCTTTGGGCTTTCTTTGGGCTTTCCTTGGGCTTCCTTTGGGCTTTATTTGGGCTTTCTATGGGCTTTCTTTGGGCTTTCTTTCCCCTTTCTTTGGGCTTTCTTTCCCCTTTCTTGGGACTTTCTTTGGGCTTTCTTTGGGCTTTCTTTCCCCTTTCTTTGGGCTTTCTTTCCCCTTTCTTTGGGCTTTCTTTGGGCTTTCTTTGGGCTTTCTTTGGGCTTTCCTTCCCCTTTCTTTGGGCTTTCTTTGGGCTTTCTTTGGGCTTTCTATGGCTTTCTCTGGGCTTTCTTTGGGCTTTCTTTGGGCTTTTTTGGGCTTCTTTCTCCTTTCTTTGGGCTTTCTTTGGGCTTTCTTTCCCCTTTCTTTGGGCTTTCTTTGGGCTTTCTTTGGGCTTTCTTTGGCTTTCTTTCCCCTTTCTTTGGGCTTTCTTTCCCCTTTCTTTGGGCTTTCTTTCCCCTTTCTTTGGGCTTTCTTTCCTCTTTCTTTGGGCTTTCTTTGGGCTTTCTTTCCCCTTTCTTTGGCTTTCTTTCCCCTTTCTTTGACTTTCTTTGGGCTTTCTTTCCCCTTTCTTTGGGCTTTCTTTGGGCTTTCATTGTGCTTTCTTTGGGCTTTCTTTCCCCTTTCTTTGGGCATTCTTTGGGCTTTCTTTGGGCTTTCTTTCCCCTTTCTTTGGCTTTCTTTGGGCTTTCTTTGAGCTTCCTTTGGGCTTACTTTGGGCTTTCTTTGGGCTTTCTTTGGGCTTTCTTTGGGCTTTCTTTGGACTTTCTTTGGGCTTTCTTTACCCTTTCTTTGGGCTTTCTTTGGGCTTTCTTCCCCTTTCTTTGGGCTTTCTTTGGGCTTTCTTTGGCTTTCTTTCCCCTTTCTTTGGGCTTTCTTTGGCTTTCTTTCTCCTTTCTTTAGGCTTTCTTTGGGCTTTCTTTGGGCTATCTTCCCCTTTCTTTCCCCTTTCTTTGGGCTTTCTTTCCCGTTTCTTTGGCTTTCTTTGGGCTTTCTTTGGGCTTTCTTTCCCCTTTCTTTGGGCTTTCTTTCCCCTTTCTTTGGGCTTTCTTTCCCTTTCATTCTGCTTTCTTTGGGCTTTCTTTGGCCTTTCTTTCGGCTTTCCTTCCTTTCTTTGGGCTTTCTTTCCCCTTTCTTTGGCTTTCTTTCCCCTTTCTTTGGGATTTCTTTCCCCTTTCTTTGGGCTTTTTTTGCCCTTTCTTAGGGCTTACTTTCCCCTTTCTTTGGGCTTTCTTTGGGCTTTCTTTCTCTTTCTTTGGGCTTTCTTTCCCCTTTCTTTGGGCTTTCTTTCCCCTTTCTTTGGGCTTCTTTCTCCTTTCTTTGGGCTTTCTTTGGGCTTTCTTTCCCCTTTCTTTGGGCTTTCTTTCCCCTTTCTTTGGGCTTTCTTTCCCCTTTCTTTGGGCTTTCTTTGGGCTTTTCTTTCTCATTTATTTTCCCTTTCTTTGGGCTTTCTTTCCCCTTTCTTTCGGCTTTCTTTCCCCTTCCTTTGGGCTTTCTTTGGGCTTTCTTTGGGCTTTCTTTGGGGTTTCTTTCCCTTTCTTTGGGATTTCTTTGGGCTTTCTTTGGGCTTTCTTTGGGCTTTTTTTGGGCTTTCTTTCCCCTTTCTTTGGGCTTTCTTTCCCCTTTCTTTGGGCTTTCTTTCCCCTTTCTTTGGGCTTTCTTTGGGATTTCTTTGGGCTTTCTTTCCCCTTTCTTTGGGCTTTCTTTCCCCTTTCTTGGGATTCTTTCCCCTTTCTTTGGGATTTCTTTCCCCTTTCTTTGGGCTTTCTTTCCCCTTTCTTTGGGCTTTCTTTCCCTTTCTTTCACCTTTCTTTGGGCTTTCTTTGGGATTTCTTTGGGCTGTCTTTGGGCTTTCTTTGGGCTTTCTTTGGGATTTCCTTGGGCTTTCTTTCCCCTTTCTTTGGCTTTCTTTGGCTTTCTTTGGGCTTTCCTTGGGCTTCCTTTGGGCTTTCTTTGGGCTTTCTTTGGGCTTTCTTTGGGCTTTCTTTCCCCTTTCTTTGGGCTTTCTTTCCCCTTTCTTGGGGCTTTCTTTGGGCTTTCTTTGGGCTTTCTTTCCCCTTTCTTTGGGCTTTTTTTCCCCTTTCTTTGGGCTTTCTTTGGGCTTTCTTTGGGCTTTCTATGGCTTTCTCTGGGCTTTCTTTGGGCTTTCTTTGGGCTTTTTTTGGGCTTCTTTCTCCTTTCTTTGGGCTTTCTTTTGGCTTTCTTTCCCCTTTCTTTGGCTTTCTTTGGGCTTTCTTTGGGCTTTCTTTGGGCTTTCTTTCCCCTTTCTTTGGCTTTCTTTCCCCTTTCTTTGGGCTTTCTTTCCCCTTTCTTTGGGCTTTCTTTCCTCTTTCTTTGAGCTTTCTTTGGGCTTTCTTTCCCCTTTCTTTTGGCTTTCTTTCCCCTTTCTTTGGCTTTCTTTGGGCTTTCTTTCCCCTTTCTTTGGGCTTTCTTTGGGCTTTCTTTGGGCTTTCTTTGGCTTTTTTTGGGCTTTCTTTCCCCTTTCTTTGGGCTTTCTTTCCCTTTCTTTGGGCTTTCTTTCCCCTTTCTTTGGGCTTCTTTGGGATTTCTTTGGGCTTTCTTTCCCCTTTCTTTGGGCTTTCTTTCCCCTTTCTTTGGGATTTCTTCCCCCTTTCTTTGGGATTTCTTTCCCCTTTCTTTGGGCTTTCTTTCCCCTTTCTTTGGGCTTTCTTTCCCCTTTCTTTCACCTTTCTTTGGGCTTTCTTTGGGATTTCTTTGGGCTGTCTTTGGGCTTTCTTTGGGCTTTCTTTGGGATTTCCTTGGGCTTTCTTTCCCCTTTCTTTGGGCTTTCTTTGGGCTTTCTTTGGCTTTCTTTCCCCTTTCTTTGGGCTTTCTTTGGGCTTTCTTTCCAGTTTCTTTGGACTTTCTTTGGGCTTTCTTTCCCCTTTCTTTGGGCTTTCTTTGGGCTTTCTTTGGGGCTATCTTCCCCTTTCTTTCCCCTTTCTTTGGGCTTTCTTTGGGCCTTTCTTTCCCCTTTCTTTGGGCTTTCTTTGGGCTTTCTTTGGGCTTTCTTTCCCATTTCTTTGGGCTTCTTTCCCCTTTCTTTGGGCTTTCTTTCGCCTTTCTTTGGGCTTTCTTTCCCATTTCTTTGGGCTTTCTTTCCCCTTCTTTGGGCTTTCTTTGGGCTTTCTTTGGCTTTCTTTGGGATTTCTTTGGGCTTTCCTTCCCCTTTCTTTGTTCTTTCTTTGGGCTTTCTTTGAGCTTTCTTTGGGCTTTCTATGGCCTTTCTCTGGGCTTTCTTTGGGCTTTCTTTGGGCTTTCTTTGGGCTTCTTTCCCCTTTCTTTGGGCTTTCTTTGGGCTTTCTTTCCCCTTTCTTTGGGCATTCTTTCCCCTTTCTTTGGGCTTTCTTTGGGCTTTCTTTGTGCTTTCTTTGGGCTTTCTTTCCCCTTTCTTTGGGCATTCTTTGGGCTTTCTTTCCCCTTTCTTTGGGCTTTCTTTGGGCTGTCTTTGGGCTTTCTTTCCCCTTTCTTTGGGATTTCTTTGGGCTTTCTTTCCCCTTTCTTTGGCTTTCTTTGGCCTTTCTTTGAGCTTCCTTTGGGCTTACTTTGGGCTTTCTTTGGGCTTTCTTTCGGCTTTCTTTGGGCTTTCTTTCCCCTTTCTTTGGGCTTTCTTTCCCCTTTCTTTTGGCTTTCATTGGGCTTTCTTTGGGCTTTCTTTCCCCTTTCTTTGGGCATTCTTTGGGCTTTCTTTCCCCTTTCTTTGGGCTTTCTTTGGGCTTTCTTTGTGCTTTCTTTCCCCTTTCTTTGGGCTTTCTTTTGGCTTTCTTTCCCCTTTCTTTGGCTTTCTTTCCCCTTTCTTTGGACTTTCTTTGGGCTTTCTTTCCCCTTTCTTTGGGCTTTCTTTGGGCTATCTTCCCGTTTCTTTCCCCTTTCTTTGGGCTTTCTTTGGGATTTCTTTCCCCTTTCTTTGGGCTTTCTTTGGGCTTTCTTTGGGCTTTCTTTGGGCTTTATTTCCCCTTTCTTTGGGTTTTCTTTCCCCTTTCTTTGGGCTTTCTATCCCCTTTCTTTGGGCTTTCTTTCCCCTTTCTTTGGGCTTTCTTTGGGCTTTCTTTGGGCTTTCTTTGGGCTTTTTTTGGGCTTTCTTTCCCCTTTCTTTGGGCTTTCTTTCCCCTTTCTTTGGGCTTTCTTTTGGATTTCTTGGGCTTTCTTTCCCCTTTCTTTGGGCTTTCTTTCCCCTTTCTTTGGGATTTCTTCCCCTTTCTTTGGGCTTTCTTTCCCCTTTCTTTGGGCTTTCTTTCCCCTTTCTTTCACCTTTCTTTGGGCTTTCTTTGGGATTTCTTTGGGCTGTCTTTGGCTTTCTTTGGGCTTTCTTTGGGATTTCCTTGGGCTTTCTTTCCCTTTCTTTGGGCTTTCTTTGGGCTTTCTTTGGGCTTTCTTTGGGCTTTCCTTGGGCTTCCTTTGGCTTTCTTTGGGCTTTCTTTCCCCTTTCTTTGGGCTTTCTTCCCTCTCTTGGGCTTTCTTTCCGCTTTCTTTGGCCTTTCTTTCCCCTTTCTTTGGGCTTTCTTTCTCCTTTCTTTGGGCTTTCTTTGGGCTTTCTTTGGGCTTTCTTTCCCCTTTCTTTGGGCTTTCTTTTCCCTTTCTTTGGGCTTTCTTTCCCCTTTCTTTGGGCTTTCTTTCCCCTTTCTTTGGGCGTTCTTTCCGCTTTCTTTCCCCTTTCTTTGGGCTTTCTTCGGCTTTCTTTGGGCTGTCTTTGGGCTTTCTTTTGGCTTTCTTTGGGCTTTCTTTGGGCTTTCTTTCCCCTTTCTTTGGGCTTTCTTTGGGCTTTCTTTGGGCTTTCCTTGGGCTTCCTTTGGGCTTTCTTTGGGCTTTCTTTGGCTTTCTTTGGGATTTCTTTGGGATTTCTTTGGGCTTTCTTTCCCCTTTCTTTGGGCTTTCTTTCCCCTTTCTTGGGGCTTTCTTTGCGCTTTCTTGGGCTTTCTTTCCCCTTTCTTTGGGCTTTCGTTGGGCTTTCTTTCCCTTTCTTTGGGCTTTCTTTGGGCTTTCTTTCCCTTTCTTTGGGCTTTCTTTGGGCTTTCTTTGTGCTTTCTTTGGGCTTTCCTTGGGCTTTCTTTGGGCTTTTTTTGGCTTTCTTTCCCCTTTCTTTGGGCTTTCTTTCCCTTTCTTGTGGCTTTCTTGTGGCTTTCTTTGGGCTTTCTTTCCCCTTTCTTTGGGCTTTCTTTGGCCTTTCTTTGGGCTTTCTTTGGGCTTTCTATGGGCTTTCTCTGGGCTTTCTTTGGGCTTTATTTGGGCTTTCTTTGGGCTTCTTTCCCCTTTCTTTGGGCTTTCTTTGGGCTTTCTTTCCCCTTTCTTTGGGCTTTCTTTGGGCTTTCTTTGGGCTTTCCTTGGGCTTCCTTTGGGCTTTCTTTGGGCTTTCTTTGGAATTTCTTTGGGATTTCTTTGGGCTTTCTTTCCCCTTTCTTTGGGCTTTCTTTCCCCTTTCGTGGGCTTTCTTTGGCCTTTCTTTGGGCTTTCTTTGGGCTTTCTATGGGCTTTCTCTGGGCTTTCTTTGGCTTTATTTGGGCTTTCTTTGGGCTTCTTTCCCCTTTCTTTGGGCTTTCTTTGGGCTTTCTTTCCCCTTTCTTTGGCCTTTCTTTCCCCTTTCTTTGGGCTTTCTTGGGCTTTCTTTGGCTTTCTTTGGGCTTTCTTTGGGCTTTCTTTCCACTTCTTTGGGCTTTCTTTCCCTTTCTTTGGGCTTTCTTTCCCCTTTCTTTGGCTTTCTTTGGGCTTTCTTTCTCCTTTATTTTCCCTTTCTTTGGGCTTTCTTTCCCTTTCTTTGGGCTTTCTTTGGGCTTTCTTTCCCCTTTCCTTGGGCTTTCTTTGGGCTTTCTTTGGGATTTCTTGGGCTTTCTTTCCCCTTTCTTAGGGCTTTCTTTCCCCTTTCTTGTGGCTTTCTTTGGGCTTTCTTTGGGCTTTCTTTCCCCTTTCTTTGAGCTTTCTTTCCCCTTTCTTTGGGCTTTCTTTGGGCTTTCTTTGGGCTTTCTTTGGGTTTTCTATGGGCTTTCTCTGGGCTTTCTTTGGGCTTTATTTGGGCTTTCTTTGGGCTTTCTTTCCCCTTTCTTTGGCCTTTCTTTCCCCTTTCTTTGGCTTTCTTTGGGCTTTCTTTCCCCTTTCTTTGGGCTTTCTTTCCCCTTTCTTTGTGCTTTCTTTCCCTTTCTTTGTGCTTTCCTTCCCTTTCTTTGGCTTTCTTTCCTCTTCCTTGGCTTTCTTTGGGCTTTCTTTCCCCTTTCTTTGGGCTTTCTTTCCCCTTTCTTTGGGCTTTCTTTGGGCTTTCTTTCCCCTTTCTTTGGGCTTTCTTTGGGCTTTCTTTCCCCTTTCTTTGGGCTTTCTTTGGGCTTTCTTTCCCTTTTCCTTGGGCTTTCTTTGGGCTTTCTTTCCCCTTTGTTTGGGCTTTCTTTGGGCTTTCTTTGTGCTTTCTTTGGGCTTTCCTTGGGCTTTCTTTGGGCTGTCTTTGGGCTTTCTTTCCCCTTTCTTTGGGCTTTCTTTCCCCTTTCTTGTGGCTTTCTTGTGGCTTTCTTTGGGCTTTCTTTCCCCTTTCTTTGGGCTTTCTTTCCCCTTTCTTTGGGATTTCTTTGGGCTTTCTTTGGGCTGTGTTTGGTCTTTCTTTGGGCTTTCTTTGGGCTTTCTTTGGGCTTTCTTTCCCCTTTCTTTGGGCTTTCTTTGGGCTTTCTTTGGCTTTCCTTGGGCTTCCTTTGGGCTTTCTTTGGGCTTTCTTTGGGATTTCTTTGGGATTTCTTTGGGCTTTCTATCCCCTTTCTTTGGGCTTTCTTTCCCCTTTCTTTGGGCTTTCTTTGGGCTTTCTTTCCCCTTTCCTGGGGCTTTCTTTGGGCTTTCTTTGGGATTTCTTTGGGCTTTCTTTCCCCTTTCTTTGGCTTTCTTTCCCCTTTCTTTGGGCTTTCTTTCCCCTTTCTTGTGGCTTTCTTTGGGCTTTCTATGGGCTTTCTCTGGGCTTTCTTTGGCTTTCTTGGGCTTTCTTTGGGCTTCTTTCCCCTTTCTTTGGGCTTTCTTTGGGCTTTCTTTCCCTTTCTTTGGCCTTTCTTTCCCCTTTCTTTGGGCTTTCTTTGGGCTTTCTTTGGGCTTTCTTTCCCCTTTCTTTGGCTTTCTTTCCCTCTCTTTGGCTTTCTTTCCGCTTTCTTTGGCCTTTCTTTCCCCTTTCTTTGGGCTTTCTTTCTCCTTTCTTTGGGCTTTCTTTGGGCTTTCTTTGGGCTTTCTTTCCCCTTTCTTTGGGCTTTCTTTTCCCTTTCTTTGGGCTTTCTTTCCCCTTTCTTTGGGCTTTCTTTCCCCTTTCTTTGGGCGTTCTTTCCGCTTTCTTTCCCCTTTCTTTGGGCTTTCTTTCGGCTTTCTTTGGGCTGTCTTTGGGCTTTCTTTTGGCTTTCTTTGGGCTTTCTTTGGGCTTTCTTTCCCTTTCTTTGGGCTTTCTTTGGGCTTTCTTTGGGCTTTCCTTGGGCTTCCTTTGGGCTTTCTTTGGGCTTTCTTTGGCTTTCTTTGGGATTTCTTTGGGATTTCTTTGGGCTTTCTTTCCCCTTTCTTTGGGCTTTCTTTCCCCTTTCTTGGGGCTTTCTTTGCGCTTTCTTTGGGCTTTCTTTCCCCTTTCTTTGGGCTTTCGTTGGGCTTTCTTTCCCCTTTCTTTGGGCTTTCTTTGGGCTTTCTTTCCCCTTTCTTTGGGCTTTCTTTGGGCTTTCTTTGTGCTTTCTTTGGGCTTTCCTTGGGCTTTCTTTGGGCTTTTTTTGGGCTTTCTTTCCCCTTTCTTTGGCTTTCTTTCCCCTTTCTTGTGGCTTTCTTGTGGCTTTCTTGGGCTTTCTTTCCCTTCTTGGCTTTCTTTGGCTTTCTTTGGCCTTTCTTTGGGCTTTCTTGGCTTTCTATGGGCTTTCTCTGGGCTTTCTTTGGGCTTTATTTGGGCTTTCTTTGGGCTTCTTTCCCCTTTCTTTGGGCTTTCTTTGGGCTTTCTTTCCCCTTTCTTTGGGCTTTCTTTGGGCTTTCTTTGGCTTTCCTTGGGCTTCCTTTGGGCTTTCTTTGGGCTTTCTTTGAATTTCTTTGGGATTTCTTTGGGCTTCTTTCCCTTTCTTTGGGCTTTCTTTCCCCTTTCGTGGGGCTTTCTTTGGCCTTTCTTTGGGCTTTCTTTGGCTTTCTATGGGCTTTCTCTGGGCTTTCTTTGGGCTTTATTTGGGCTTTCTTTGGGCTTCTTTCCCCTTTCTTTGGGCTTTCTTTGGGCTTTCTGTCCCCTTTCTTTGGCCTTTCTTTCCCCTTTCTTTGGCCTTTCTTTCCCCTTTCTTTGGGCTTTCTTTGGGCTTTCTTTGGGCTTTCTTTCCCCTTTCTTTGGGCTTTCTTTCCCCTTTCTTTGGGCTTTCTTTCCCTTTCTTTGGGCTTTCTTTGGGCTTTCTTTGGGATTTCTTTGGGCTTTCTTTCCCCTTTCCTTGGGCTTTCTTTGGGCTTTCTTTGGGATTTCTTTGGGCTTTCTTTCCCCTTTCTTTGGGCTTTCTTTGGGCTTTCTTTGGGCTTTCTTTCCCCTTTCTTTGGGCTTTCTTTCCCTTTCTTTGGCTTTCTTTCCCCTTTCTTTGGGCTTTCTTTGGGCTTTCTTTGGGATTTCTTTGGGCTTTCTTTCCCCTTTCCTTGGCTTTCTTTGGGCTTTCTTTGGGATTTCTTTGGCTTTCTTTCCCCTTTCTTTGGCTTTCTTTGGGCTTTCTTTGGGCTTTCTTTCCCCTTTCTTTGGGCTTTCTTTCCCCTTTCTTTGGCTTTCTTCCCCCTTTCTTTGGGCTTTCTTTGGGATTTCTTTGGGCTTTCTTTCCCCTTTCTTTGGGATTTCTTTCCCCTTTCTTTGGGATTTCTTTCCCCTTTCTTTGGGCTTTCTTTGGGCTTTCTTTCTCCTTTATTTTCCCTTTCTTTGGGCTTTCTTTCCCCTTTCTTTGGGCTTTCTTTGGGCTTTCTTTCACCTTTCTTTGGGCTTTCTTTCCCCTTTCTTTCACCTTTCTTTGGGCTTTCTTTGGGATTTCTATGGGCTGTCTTTGGGCTTTCTTTGGCTTTCTTTGGGATTTCCTTTGGCTTTCTTTCCCTTTCTTTGGGTTTTCTTTGGGCTTTCTTTGGGCTTTCCTTGGGCTTCCTTTGGGCCTGCTTTGGGCTTTCTTTGGGCTTTCTTTGGGCTTTCTTTGGGCTTTCTTTGGGCTTTCTTTGGCTTTCTTTGGGCTTTCTTTCCCCTTTCTTTGGGCTTTCTTCCCCTTTCTTGGGCTTTCTTTGGGCTTTTTTGGGCTTTCTTTCCCCTTTCTTTGGGCTTTCTTTCCCCTTTCTTTCGGCTTTCTTTGGGCTTTCTTTGGGTTTCTTTGGACTTTCCTTCCCCTTTCTATGGGCTTTCTCTGGGCTTTCTTTGGGCTTTCTTTGGGCTTTCTTTGGGCTTCTTTCTCCTTTCTTTGGGCTTTCTTTGGGCTTTCTTTCCCCTTTCTTTGGGCTTTCTTTGGCTTTCTTTGGGCTTTCTTTCCCCTTTCCTTGGGCTTTCTTCCCCTTTCTTTGGGCTTTCTTTCCCCTTTCTTTGGGCTTTCTTTCCCCTTTCCTTGGTCTTTCTTTCCACTTTCTTTGGGCTTTCTTTCATCTTTCTTTGGGCTTTCTGGTGGCTTTCTTTCCCTTTCTTTGGGCTTTCTTTCCCCTTTCTTTGGGCTTTCTTGGGCTTTCTTTCCCCTTTCTTGGGCTTTCTTTGGGCTTTCTTTGAGCTTCCTTTGGGCTTACTTTGGCTTTCTTTGGGCTTTCTTTCGGCTTTCTTTGGGCTTTCTTTCCCTTTCTTTGGGCTTTCTTTCCCCTTTCTTTGGGCTTTCTTTGGGCTTTCTTTGGGCTTTGTTTGGACTTTCTTTGGGCTTCCTTTACCCTTTCTTTGGGCTTCTTTGGGCTTTCTTTCCCCTTTCTTTGGGCTTTTTTTGGGCTTTCTTTGGGCTTTCTTTGGGCTTTCTTTCCCCTTTCTTTGGCTTTCTTTTTGGCTTTCTTTCTCCTTTCTTTAGGTTTTCGTTGGGCTTTCTTTGGGCTTTCTTTCCCTTTCTTTGGGCTTTCTTTGGCCTTTCTTTCCCCCTTTCTTTGGACTTTCTTTGGGCTTTCTTTCCCCTTTCTTTGGGCTTTCTTTGGGCTATCTTCCCCTTTCTTTCCCCTTTCTTTGGGCTTTCTTTCCCCTTTCTTTGGGCTTTCTTTGGGCTTTCTTTGGGCTTTCTTTCCCCTTTCTTTGGGCTTTCTTTCCCCTTTCTTTGGGCTTTCTTTGCCCTTTCTTTGGGCTTTCTTTCCCTTTCATTCTGCTTTCTTTGGGCTTTCTTTGGCCTTTCTTTCGGCTTTCCTTCCCCTTTCTTTGGGCTTTCTTTCCCCTCTCTTTGGCTTTCTTTCCCCTTTCTTTGGGATTTCTTTCCCCCTTTCTTTGGGCTTTCTTTCCCCTTTCTTTGGGCTTTTCTTTCCCCTTTCTTTGGGCTTTCTTTGGGCTTTCTTTGGGCTGTGTTTGGTCTTTCTTTGGGCTTTCTTTGGGCTTTCTTTGGGCTTTCTTTCCCCTTTCTTTGGGCTTTCTTTGGGCTTTCTTTGGGGCTTTCCTTGGGCTTCCTTTGGGCTTTCTTGGGCTTTCTTTGGGCTTTCTTTGGGATTTCTTTGGGATTTCTTTGGGCTTTCTTTCCCCTTTCTTTGGGCTTTCTTTCCCCTTTCTTTTGGCTTTCTTTGCCCTTTCTTTGGGCTTTCTTTGCCCTTTCTTTGGGCTTTCTTTCCCCTTTCTTTGGGCTTCTTTCTCCTTTCTTTGGGCTTTCTCTGGGCTTTCTTTCCCCTTTCTTTGGGCTTTCTTTCCCCTTTCTTTGGGCTTTCTTTGGCTTTCTTTCTCCTTTATTTTCCCTTTCTTTGGGCTTTCTTTCCCCTTTCTTTGGGCTTTCTTTGGGCTTTCTTTCCCCTTTCCTTGGGCTTTCTTTGGGCTTTCTTTGGGATTTCCTTGGGCTTTCTTTCCCCTTTCTTTGGGCTTTCTTTCCCCTTTCTTGTGGCTTTCTTGGGCTTTCTTTGGGCTTTCTTTGGGCTTTCTTTCCCCTTTCTTTGGGCTTTCTTTCCCCTTTCTTTGGGCTTTCTTTGGACTTTCTTTGGGCTTTCTTTGGGCTTTCTATGGGCTTTCTCTGGGCTTTCTTTGGGCTTTATTTGGGCTTTCTTTGGGCTTTCTTTCCCCTTTCTTTGGGCTTTCTTTCCCCTTTCTTTGTGCTTTCTTTCCCCTTTCTTTGGGCTTTCTTTCCTCTTTCTTTGGGCTTTCTTTGGGCTTTCTTTCCCCTTTCTCTTGGGCTTTCTTTCCCCTTTCTTTGGGAACTTTCTTTCCCCTTTCTTTGGGCTTTCTTTCGGCTTTCTTTGGGCTTTCTTTCCCCTTTCTTTGGGCTTTCTTTCCCCTCTCTTTGGGCTTTCTTTGGGCTTTCCTTGGGCTTTCTTTGGGCTTTCTTTGGGCTTTCTTTGGGGTTTCTTTCCCCTTTCTTTCGGCTTTCTTTGGGCTTTCTTTCCCCTTTCTTTGGGCTTTCTTTGGGCTTTCTTTGGGCTTTCTTTTGGCTTTCCTTTCCCCTTTCTTTAGGCTTTCTTTGGGCTTTCTTCGGGCTTTCTTTCCCCTTTCTTTGGGCTTTCTTTGGGCTTTCTTTCCCCTTTCTTTGGACTTTCTTTGGGCTTCTTTCCCTTTCTTTGGGCTTTCTTTGGGCTATCTTCCCCTTTCTTTCCCCTTTCTTTGGGCTTTCTTTGGGCTTTCTTTCCCCTTTCTTTGGCTTTTTTGGGCTTTCTTTCCCTTTCTTTGGGCTTCTTTCGGCTTTCTTTGGGCTTTCTTTCCCCTTTCTTTGCGCTTTCTTTCCCCTTTCTTTGGGCTTTCTTTCCCCTTTCTTTGGGATTTCTTTCCCCTTTCTTTGGGCTTTCTTTCCCCTTTCTTTGGGCTTTCTTTCCCCTTTCTTTCCCCTTTATTTGGGCTTTCTTTGGGCTTTCTTTGGGCTGTCTTTGGGCTTTCTTTGGGCTTTCTTTCCCCTTTCTTTGGGCTTTTCTTAACCCTTTCTTTCCCCTTTCTTTGGCTTTCCTTGGGCTTCCCTTTGGGCTTTCTTTGGGCTTTCTTTGGGCTTTCTTTGGGATTTCTTTGGGATTTCTTTGGCTTTCTTTCCCCTTTCTTTGGCTTTCTTTCCCCTTTCTTGGGGCTTTCTTAGGGCTTTCTTTCCCCTTTCTTTGGGCTTTCTTTGCCCTTTCTTTGGGCTTTCTTTGCCATTTCTTTGGGCTTTCTTTGCCCTTTCTTTGGGCTTTCTTTGCCCTTTCTTAGTGCTTACTTTCCCCTTTCTTTGGGCTTTCTTTGGGCTTTCTCTCCCATTTCTTTGGGCTTTCTTTCCCTTTTCTTTGGGCTTTCTTTCCCCTTTCTTTGGGCTTTCTTTCCCCTCTCTTTGGGCTTTCTTTGGGCTTTCTTTCCCCTTTCTTTGGGCTTTCTTTCCCCTTTCTTGTGGCTTTCTTGTGGCTTTCTTTGGGCTTTCTTTCCCCTTTCTTTGGGCTTTCTTTGGCCTTTCTTTGGGCTTTCTTTGGGCTTTCTATGGGCTTTCTCTGGGCTTTCTTTGGGCTTTATTTGGCTTTCTTTGGGCTTCTTTCCCCTTTCTTTGGGCTTTCTTTGGGCTTTCTTTCCCCTTTCTTTGGGCTTTCTTTGGGCTTTCTTTGGGCTTTCCTTGGCTTCCTTTGGGCTTTCTTTGGCTTTCTTTGGAATTTCTTTGGGATTTCTTTGGGCTTTCTTTACCCTTTCTTTGGCTTTCTTTCCCCTTTCGTGGGGCTTTCTTTGGCCCTTCTTTGGGCTTTCTTTGGGCTTTCTATGGGCTTTCTCTGGGCTTTCTTTGGGCTTTATTTGGGCTTTCTTGGGCTTCTTTCCCCTTTCTTTGGGCTTTCTTTGGGCTTTCTTTCCCCTTTCTTTGGCCTTTCTTTCCCCCTTTCTTTGGCCTTCTTTCCCCTTTCTTTGGGCTTTCTTTGGCTTTCTTTGGGCTTTCTTCCCCTTTCTTTGGGCTTTCTTTCCCCTTTCTTTGGGCTTTCTTTCCCCTTTCTTTGGGCTTTCTTTGGGCTTTCTTTGGGATTTCTTTGGGCTTTCTTTCCCCTTTCCTTGGGCTTTCTTGGGCTTTCTTGGGATTTCTTTGGCTTTCTTTCCCCTTTCTTTGGGCTTTCTTTGGGCTTTCTTTGGGCTTTCTTTCCCCTTTCTTTGGGCTTTCTTTCCCCTTTCTTTGGGCTTTCTTTCCCCTTTCTTTGGGCATTCTTCCCCCTTTCTTTGGGCTTTCTTTGGATTTCTTTGGGCTTTCTTTCCCCTTTCTTTGGGATTTCTTTCCCCTTTCTTTGGGATTTCTTTCCCCTTTCTTTGGGCTTTCTTTGGGCTTTCTTTCTCCTTTATTTTCCCTTTCTTTGGGCTTTCTTTCCCCTTTCTTTGGGCTTTCTTTGGGCTTTCTTTCACCTTTCTTTGGGCTTTTCTTTCCCCTTTCTTTCACCTTTCTTTGGGCTTTCTTTGGGATTTCTATGGGCTGTCTTTGGGCTTTCTTTGGGCTTTCTTTGGGATTTCCTTTGGCTTTCTTTCCCCTTTCTTTGGGTTTTCTTTGGGCTTTCTTTGGGCTTTCCTTGGGCTTCCTTTGGGCCTGCTTTGGGCTTTCTTTGGGCTTTCTTTGGGCTTTCTTTGGGCTTTCTTTGGGCTTTCTTTGGGCTTTCTTTGGGCTTTCTTTCCCTTTCTTTGGGCTTTCTTTCCCCTTTCTTGGGGCTTTCTTTGGGCTTTTTGGCTTTCTTTCCCCTTTCTTTGGGCTTTCTTTCCCCTTCTTTCGGCTTTCTTTGGGCTTTCTTTGGGTTTCTTTGGACTTTCCTTCCCCTTTCTATGGGCTTTCTCTGGGCTTTCTTTGGGCTTTCTTTGGGCTTTCTTTGGGCTTCTTTCTCCTTTCTTTGGGCTTTCTTCGGCTTTCTTTCCCCTTTCTTGGGCTTTCTTTGGCTTTCTTTGGGCTTTCTTTCCCCTTTCCTTGGGCTTTCTTTCCCCTTTCTTTGGGCTTTCTTTCCCCTTTCTTTGGGCTTTCTTTCCCCTTTCCTTGGTCTTTCTTTCCACTTTCTTTGGGCTTTCTTTCATCTTTCTTTGGGCTTTCTGGTGGCTTTCTTTCCCCTTTCTTTGGGCTTTCTTTCCCCTTTCTTTGGGCTTTCTTTGGGCTTTCTTTCCCCTTTCTTTGGGCTTTCTTTGGGCTTTCTTTGAGCTTCCTTTGGGCTTACTTTGGGCTTTCTTTGGGCTTTCTTTCGGCTTTCTTTGGGCTTTCTTTCCCCTTTCTTTGGGCTTTCTTTCCCCTTTCTTTGGGCTTTCTTTGGGCTTTCTTTGGGCTTTGTTTGGACTTTCTTTGGGCTTTCTTTACCCTTTCTTTGGGCTTTCTTTGGGCTTTCTTTCCCCTTTCTTTGGGCTTTTTTTGGGCTTTCTTTGGGCTTTCTTTGGGCTTTCTTTCCCCTTTCTTTGGCTTTCTTTTGGCTTTCTTTCTCCTTTCTTTAGGTTTTCGTTGGGCTTTCTTTGGGCTTTCTTTCCCCTTTCTTTGGGCTTTCTTTGGCCTTCTTTCCCCTTTCTTTGGACTTTCTTTGGGCTTTCTTTCCCCTTTCTTTGGGCTTTCTTTGGGCTATCTTCCCCTTTCTTTCCCCTTTCTTTGGCTTTCTTTCCCCTTTCTTTGGGCTTTCTTTGGGCTTTCTTTGGGCTTTCTTTCCCCTTTCTTTGGGCTTTCTTTCCCCTTTCTTTGGGCTTTCTTTGCCCTTTCTTTGGGCTTTCTTTCCCTTTCATTCTGCTTTCTTTGGGCTTTCTTTGGCCTTTCTTTCGGCTTTCCTTCCCCTTTCTTTGGGCTTTCTTTCCCTCTCTTTGGCTTTCTTTCCCCTTTCTTGGGATTTCTTTCCCCTTTCTTTGGGCTTTCTTTCCCCTTTCTTTGGGCTTTCTTTCCCCTTTCTTTGGGCTTTCTTTGGGCTTTCTTTGGGGCTGTGTTTGGTCTTTCTTTGGGCTTTCTTTGGGCTTTCTTTGGGCTTTCTTTCCCCTTTCTTTGGGCTTTCTTTGGGCTTTCTTTGGGCTTTCCTTGGCTTCCTTTGGGCTTTCTTTGGGCTTTCTTTGGGCTTTCTTTGGGATTTCTTTGGGATTTCTTTGGGCTTTCTTTCCCCTTTCTTTGGGCTTTCTTTCCCCTTTCTTTTGGCTTTCTTTGCCCTTTCTTTGGGCTTTCTTTGCCCTTTCTTTGGGCTTTCTTTCCCCTTTCTTTGGGCTTCTTTCTCCTTTCTTTGGGCTTTCTCTGGGCTTTCTTTCCCCTTTCTTTGGGCTTTCTTTCCCCTTTCTTTGGGCTTTCTTTGGGCTTTCTTTCTCCTTTATTTTCCCTTTCTTTGGGCTTTCTTTCCCCTTTCTTTGGGCTTTCTTTGGGCTTTCTTTCCCCTTTCCTTGGGCTTTCTTTGGGCTTTCTTTGGGATTTTCCTTGGGCTTTCTTTCCCCTTCTTTGGGCTTTCTTTCCCCTTTCTTGTGGCTTTCTTTGGGCTTTCTTTGGGCTTTCTTTGGGCTTTCTTTCCCCTTTCTTTGGGCTTTCTTTCCCCTTTCTTTGGGCTTTCTTTGGACTTTCTTTGGCTTTCTTTGGGCTTTCTATGGGCTTTCTCTGGGCTTTCTTTGGGCTTTATTTGGGCTTTCTTTGGGCTTTCTTTCCCCTTCTTTGGGCTTTCTTTCCCCTTTCTTTGTGCTTTCTTTCCCTCTTCTTTTTCTTTGGGCTTTCTTTCCTCTTTCTTTGGGCTTTCTTTGGGCTTTCTTTCCCCTTTCTTTGGGCTTCTTTCCCCTTTCTTGGGCTTTCTTTCCCCTTTCTTTGGGCTTTCTTTCGGCTTTCTTTGGGCTTTCTTTCCCCTTTCTTTGGGCTTTCTTTCCCCTCTCTTTGGGCTTTCTTTGGGCTTTCCTTGGGCTTTCTTTGGGCTTTCTTTGGGCTTTCTTTGGGGTTTCTTTCCCCTTTCTTTCGGCTTTCTTTGGCTTTCTTTCCCCTTTCTTTGGGCTTTCTTTGGGCTTTCTTTGGGCTTTCTTTTGGCTTTCTTTCCCCTTTCTTTAGGCTTTCTTTGGGCTTTCTTCGGGCTTTCTTTCCCCTTTCTTTGGGCTTTCTTTGGGCTTTCTTTCCCCTTTCTTTGGACTTTCTTTGGGCTTTCTTTCCCCTTTCTTTGGGCTTTCTTTGGGCTATCTTCCCCTTTCTTTCCCCTTTCTTTGGGCTTTCTTTGGGCTTTCTTTCCCCTTTCTTTGGGCTTTTTTGGGCTTTCTTTCCCCTTTCTTTGGGCTTTCTGTCGGCTTTCTTTGGGCTTTCTTTCCCCTTTCTTTGCGCTTTCTTTCCCCTTTCTTTGGGCTTTCTTTCCCTTTCTTTGGGATTTCTTTCCCCTTTCTTTGGGCTTTCTTTCCCCTTTCTTTGGGCTTTCTTTCCCCTTTCTTTCCCCTTTATTTGGGCTTTCTTTGGGCTTTCTTTGGGCTGTCTTTGGGCTTTCTTTGGGCTTTCTTTCCCCTTTCTTTGGGCTTTCTTAACCCTTTCTTTCCCCTTTCTTTGGGCTTTCCTTGGGCTTCCTTTGGGCTTTCTTTGGGCTTTCTTTGGGCTTTCTTTGGGATTTCTTTGGGATTTCTTTGGGCTTTCTTTCCCCTTTCTTTGGGCTTTCTTTCCCCTTTCTTGGGGCTTTCTTAGGGCTTTCTTCCCCTTTCTTTGGGCTTTCTTTGCCCTTTCTTTGGGCTTTCTTTGCCATTTCTTTGGGCTTTCTTTGCCCTTTCTTTGGGCTTTCTTTGCCCTTTCTTAGTGCTTACTTTCCCCTTTCTTTGGGCTTTCTTTGGGCTTTCTCTCCCATTTCTTTGGGCTTTCTTTCCCTTTTCTTTGGGCTTTCTTTCCCCTTCTTTGGGCTTTCTTTCCCCTCTCTTTGGGCTTTCTTTGGGCTTTCTTTCCCCTTTCTTTGGGCTTTCTTTCCCCTTTCTTTGGGCTTTCTTTGGGCTTTCTTTCTCCTTTATTTTCCCTTTCTTTGGGCTTTCTTTCCCTTTCTTTGGGCTTTCTTTGGGCTTTCTTTGGGCTTTCTTTCCCTTTCTTTGGGCTTTCTTACCCTTTCTTTCCCCTTTCTTTGGGCTTTCCTTGGGCTTCCTTGGGCTTCTTTGGCTTTCATCCCCTTTCCTTGGGCTTTCTTTCCCCCTTTCTTGTGGCTTTCTTTGGGCTTTCTTTGGGCTTTCTTTCCCCTTTCTTTGGGCTTTCTTTGGCCTTTCTTTGGGCTTTCTTTGGGCTTTCTATGGGCTTTCTCTGGGCTTTCTTTGGGCTTTATTTGGGCTTTCTTTGGCTTCTTTCCCCTTTCTTGGGCTTTCTTTGGGCTTTCTTTGGGCTTTCTTTTGGCTTTCTTTGGGCTTTCTTTGGGCTTTCTTTGGGCTTTCTTTCCCCTTTCTTTGGGCTTTCTTTCCCCTTTCTTTGGGCTTTCTTTCCCCTTTCTTTGGGCTTTCTTTGGGCTTTCTTTCTCCTTTATTTTCCCTTTCTTTGGGCTTTCTTTCCCCTTTCTTTGGGCTTTCTTTGGGCTTTGTTTCCCTTTCCTTGGGCTTTCTTTGGGCTTCTTTGGGATTTCTTTGGGCTTTCTTTCCCCTTTCTTTGGGCTTTCTTTCCCCTTTCTTGTGACTTTCTTTGGGCTTTCTTTGGGCTTTCTTTCCCCTTTCTTTGGGCTTTCTTTGGCCTTTCTTTGGGCTTTCTTTGGCTTTCTTTGGGCTTTCTTTGGGCTTTCTATGGGCTTTCTCTGGGCTTTCTTTGGGCTTTATTTGGGCTTTCTTTGGGCTTTCTTTCCCCTTTCTTTGGCCTTTCTTTCCCCTTTCTTTGGGCTTTCTTTGGGCTTTCTTTCCCCTTTCTTTGGGCTTTCTTTCCCCTTTCTTTGTGCTTTCTTTCCCCTTTCTTTGGGCTTTCTTTCCTCTTTCTTTGGGCTTTCTTTGGGCTTTCTTTCTCCTTTCTTTGGGCTTTCTTTCCCTTTCTTTGGGCTTTCTTTCCCCTTTCTTTGGGCTTTCTTTCCCTTTCTTTGGGCTTTCTTTGGGCTTTCTTTCCCCTTTCTTTGGGCTTTCTTTGGGCTTTCTTTCCCTTTTCCTTGGGCTTTCTTTGGGCTTTCTTTCCCCTTTGTTTGGGCTTTCTTTGGGCTTTCTTTGGGCTTTCTTTGGGCTTTCCTTGGGCTTTCTTTGGGCTTTTTTTGGGCTTTCTTTCCCCTTTCTTTGGGCTTTCTTTCCCCTTTCTTTGTCTTTCTTTCCCTTTCATTCTGCTTTCTTTGGGCTTTCTTTGGCCTTTCTTTCGGCTTTCCTTCCCCTGTTCTTTGGGCTTTCTTTCCCCTTTCTTTGTCTTTCTTTCCCCTTTCTTTGGGATTTCTTTCCCCTTTCTTTGGGCTTTCTTTCCCCTTTCTTTGGCTTTCTTTCCCCTTTCTTTGGGGTTCTTTGGGCTTTCTTTGGGCTGTGTTTGGTCTTTCTTAGGGCTTACTTTCCCCTTTCTTTGGGCTTTCTTTGGGCTTTCTTTCTCTTCTTTGGGCTTTCTTTCCCCTTTCTTTGGGC
This sequence comes from Columba livia, assembly GCF_036013475.1. Taxonomy (NCBI): domain Eukaryota; kingdom Metazoa; phylum Chordata; class Aves; order Columbiformes; family Columbidae; genus Columba; species Columba livia. The sequence continues at coordinate 35,858 of NW_027043527.1, read as the reverse complement.
TTTCTTTCCCCTTTCTTTGGGCTTTCTTTCCCCTTTCTTTGTCTTTCTTTCCCCTTTCTTTGGGATTTCTTTCCCCTTTCTTTGGGCTTTCTTTCCCCTTTCTTTGGGCTTTCTTTCCCCTTTCTTTGGGGTTTCTTTGGGCTTTCTTTGGGCTGTGTTTGGTCTTTCTTAGGGCTTACTTTCCCCTTTCTTTGGGCTTTCTTTGGGCTTTCTTTCTCTTTCTTTGGGCTTTCTTTCCCCTTTCTTTGGGCTTTCTTTCCCCTTTCTTTGGGCTTCTTTCTTCTTTCTTTGGGCTTTCTCTGGGCTTTCTTTCCCCTTTCTTTGGGCTTTCTTGCCCCTTTCTTTGGGCTTTCTTTGGGCTTTCTTAGGGCTTTCTTTGGGCTTTCTTTGGGCTTTATTTGGGCTTTCTTTGGGCTTTCTTTCCCCTTTCTTTGGGCTTTCTTTGGCTTTCTTTCCCCTTTGTTTGGGCTTTCTTTGGGCTTTCTTCCCTTTTCCTTGGGCTTTCTTTGGGCTTTCTTTCCCTTTGTTTGGGCTTTCTTTGGGCTTTCTTTGGGCTTTCTTTGGGCTTTCTTTGGGCTTTCCTTGGGCTTTCTTTGGCTTTCTTTGGGCTTTCTTTCCCCTTTCTTTGGGCTTTCTTTGGGCTTTCTTTCGGCTTTCCTTGGGCTTCCTTTGGGCTTTCTTTGGGCTTTCTTTGGGCTTTCTTTGGATTTCTTGGGATTTCTTTGGGCTTTCTTTCCCCTTTCTTTGGCTTTCTTTCCCCTTTCTTTTGGCTTTCTTTGCCCTTTCTTTGGGCTTTCTTTGCCCTTTCTTGGGCTTTCTTTGCCCTTTCTTAGGGCTTACTTTCCCATTTTCTTTGGGCTTTCTTTGGGCTTTCTTTCTCTTTCTTTCGGCTTCTTTCCCCTTTCTTTGGGCTTTCTTTCCCTTTCTTTGGGCTTTCTTTCCCCTTTCTTTGGGCTTCTTTCTCCTTTCTTTGGGCTTTCTCTGGGCTTTCTTTCCCCTTTCTTTGGCTTTCTTTCCCCTTTCTTTGGGCTTTCTTTCCCCTTTCTTTGGGCTTTCTTTGGGCTTTCTTTCTCCTTTATTTTCCCTTTCTTTGGGCTTTCTTTCCCCTTTCTTTGGGCTTTTTTTGGGCTTTTTTTCCCCTTTCCTTGGGCTTTCTTTGGGCTTTCTTTGGGATTTCCTTGGGCTTTCTTTCCCCTTTCTTTGGGCTTTCTTTCCCCTTTCTTGTGGCTTTCTTTGGGCTTTCTTTGGGCTTTCTTTGGGCTTTCTTTCCCCTTTCTTTGGGCTTTCTTTCCCCTTTCTTTGGGCTTTCTTTGGACTTTCTTTGGGCTTTCTTTGGGCTTTCTATGGGCTTTCTCTGGGCTTTCTTTGGCTTTATTTGGGCTTTCTTTGGGCTTTCTTTCCCCTTCTTTGGGCTTTCTTTCCCCTTTCTTTGTGCTTTCTTTCCCCTTTCTTTGGGCTTTCTTTCCTCTTTCTTTGGGCTTTCTTTGGGCTTTCTTTAGGCTTTCTTTGGGCTTTCTTTCCCCTTTCTTTGGGCTTTCTTTCCCCTTTCTTTGGCTTTCTTTGGGCTTTCTTTAGGCTTTCTTTGGGCTTTCTTTCCCCTTTCTTTGGGCTTTCTTTCCCCTTTCTTTGGGCTTTCTTTGGGCTTTCTTTGGGCTTTCTCGGGCTTTCTTTGGGGTTCTTTCCCCTTTCTTTGGGCTTTCTATGGGCTTTCTTTCCCCTTTCTTTGGGCTTTCTTACCCATTTCTTTCCCCTTTCTTTGGGCTTTCCTTGGGCTTCCTTTGGGCTTTCTTTGGGCTTTCTTTGGGATTTCTTTGGGATTTCTTTGGGCTTTCTTTCCCCTTTCTTTGGGCTTTCTTTCCCCTTTCTTGGGGCTTCTTAGGGCTTTCTTTCCCCTTTCTTTGGGCTTTCTTTGCCCTTTCTTTGGGCTTTCTTTGCCATTTCTTTGGCTTTCTTTGCCCTTTCTTTGGGCTTTCTTTGCCCTTTCTTAGCGCTTACTTTCCCCCTTTCTTTGGGCTTTCTTTGGGCTTTCTCTCCCATTTCTTTGGCTTTCTTTCCCTTTTCTTTGGGCTTTCTTTCCCCTTTCTTTGGGCTTTCTTTCCCCTTTCTTTGGGCTTTCTTTGGGCTTTCTTTCCCCTTTCTTTGGGCTTTCTTTCCCCTTTCTTTGGCTTTCTTTGGGCTTTCTTTCTCCTTTATTTTCCCTTTCTTTGGGCTTTCTTTCCCCTTTCTTTGGGCTTTCTTTGGGCTTTCTTTGGGCTTTCTTTCACCTTTCTTTGGGCTTTCTTTCCCCTTTCCTTGGGCTTTCTTTGGGCTTTCTTTGGGATTTCTTTGGGATTTCTTTGGGCTTTCTTTCCCATTTCTTTGGGCTTTCTTTCCCCTTTCTTGTGGCTTTCTTTGGGCTTTCTTTGGGCTTTCTTTCCCCTTTCTTTGGGCTTTCTTTCCCCTTTCTTTGGGATTTCTTTGGGCTTTCTTTCTCCTTTATTTTCCCTTTCTTTGGGCTTTCTTTCCCCTTTCTTTGGGCTTTCTTTGGGCTTTCTTTCCCCTTTCCTTGGGCTTTCTTTGGGCTTTCTTTGGGATTTCCTTGAGCTTTCTTTCCCCTTTCTTTGGCTTTCTTTCCCCTTTCTTTGGGCTTTCTTTCCTATTTCTTTGGGCTTTCTTTGGGCTTTCTTTCCCCTTTCTTTGGCTTTCTTTCCCCTTTCTTTGGGCTTTCTTTCCCCTTTCTTTGGGCTTTTCTTTGGGCTTTCTTTAGGCTTTCTTTGGGCTTTCTTCCCCTTTCTTTGGGCTTTCTTTCCCCTTTCTTTGGGCTTTCTTTGGGCTTTCTTTGGGCTTTCTCGGGCTTTCTTTGGGGTTTCTTTCCCCTTTCTTTGGGCTTTCTATGGGCTTTCTTTCCCCTTTCTTTGGGCTTTCTTAACCCCTTCTTTCCCCTTTCTTTGGGCTTTCCTTGGGCTTCCTTTGGGCTTTCTTTGGGCTTTCTTGGGATTTCTTTGGGCTTTCTTTCCCCTTCTTTGGGCTTTCTTTCCCCTTTCTTGGGGCTGTCTTAGGGCTTTCTTTCCCCTTTCTTTGGCTTTCTTTGCCCTTTCTTTGGGCTTTCTTTGCCATTTCTTTGGGCTTTCTTTGCCCTTTCTTTGGGCTTTCTTTGCCCTTTCTTAGCGCTTACTTTCCCCTTTCTTTGGGCTTTCTTTGGGCTTTCTCTCCCATTTCTTTGGGCTTTCTTTCCCTTTTCTTTGGGCTTTCTTTCCCCTTTCTTTGGCTTTCTTTCCCCTTTCTTTGGGCTTTCTTTGGGCTTTCTTTCCCCTTTCTTTGGGCTTTCTTTCCCCTTTCTTTGGGCTTTCTTTGGGCTTTCTTTCTCTCTTATTTTCCCTTTCTTTGGGCTTTCTTTCCCCTTTCTTTGGGCTTTCTTTGGGCTTTCTTTGGGCTTTCTTTCACCTTTCTTTGGGCTTTCTTTCCCCTTTCCTGGGCTTTCTTTGGGCTTTCTTTGGATTTCTTTGGGATTTCTTTGGCTTTCTTTCCCATTTCTTTGGGCTTTCTTTCCCCTTTCTTGTGGCTTTCTTTGGGCTTTCTTGGGCTTTCTTTCCCCTTTCTTTGGGCTTTCTTTCCCCTTTCTTTGGCTTTCTTTGGGCTTTCTTTCTCCTTTATTTTCCCTTTCTTTGGGCTTTCTTTCCCCTTTCTTTGGGCTTTCTTTGGGCTTTCTTTCCCCTTTCCTTGGGCTTTCTTTGGGCTTTCTTGGGATTTCCTTGGGCTTTCTTTCCCCTTTCTTTGGGCTTTCTTTCCCCTTTCTTGTGGCTTTCTTTGGGCTTTCTTTGGGCTTTCTTTGGGCTTTCTTTCCCCTTTCTTTGGGCTTTCTTTCCCCTTTCTTTGGGCTTTCTTTGGACTTTCTTTGGGCTTTCTTTGGGCTTTCTATGGGCTTTCTCTGGGCTTTCTTTGGGCTTTATTTGGGCTTTCTTTGGGCTTTCTTTCCCCTTTCTTTGGGCTTTCTTTCCCCTTTCTTTGTGCTTTCTTTCCCCTTTCTTTGGGCTTTCTTTCCTCTTTCTTTGGGCTTTCTTGGGCTTTCTTTCCCCTTTCTTTGGGCTTTCTTTCCCCTTTCTTTGGGCTTTCTTTCCCCTTTCTTTGGGCTTTCTTTGGGCTTTCTTTCGGCTTTCTTTGGGCTTTCTTTCCCCTTTCTTTGGGCTTTCTTTCCCCTCTCTTTGGGCTTTCTTTGGGCTTTCCTTGGCTTTCTTTGGGCTTTCTTTGGGCTTTCTTTGGGGTTTCTTTCCCCTTTCTTTGGGCTTTCTTTGGGCTTTCTTTCCTCTTTCTTTGGGCTTTCTTTGGGCTTTCTTTGGCTTTCTTTTGGCTTTCTTTCCCCTTCTTTAGGCTTCTTTGGCTTTCTTCGGGCTTTCTTTCCCCTTTCTTTGGGCTTTCTTTCCCCTTTCTTTGGGGTTTCTTTGGGCTTTCTTTGGGCTGTGTTTGGTCTTTCTTAGGCTTACTTTCCCTTTCTTTGGGCTTTCTTTGGGCTTTCTTTCTCTTTCTTTGGGCTTTCTTTCCCCTTTCTTTGGGCTTTCTTTCCCCTTTCTTTGGGCTTTCTTTCCCCTTTCTTTGTCTTTCTTTCCCCTTTCTTTGGGATTTCTTTCCCCTTTCTTTGGGCTTTCTTTCCCCTTTCTTTGGGCTTTCTTTCCCCTTTCTTTGGGGTTTCTTTGGGCTTTCTTTGGGCTGTGTTTGGTCTTTCTTAGGGCTTACTTTCCCCTTTCTTTGGGCTTTCTTTGGGCTTTCTTTCTCTTTCTTTGGGCTTTCTTTCCCCTTTCTTTGGGCTTTCTTTCCCCTTTCTTTGGGCTTCTTTCTTCTTTCTTTGGGCTTTCTCTGGGCTTTCTTTCCCCTTTCTTTGGGCTTTCTTGCCCCTTTCTTTGGGCTTTCTTTGGGCTTTCTTAGGGCTTTCTTTGGGCTTTCTTTGGGCTTTATTTGGGCTTTCTTTGGGCTTTCTTTCCCCTTTCTTTGGGCTTTCTTTGGGCTTTCTTTCCCCTTTGTTTGGGCTTTCTTTGGGCTTTCTTTCCCTTTTCCTTGGGCTTTCTTTGGGCTTTCTTTCCCCTTTGTTTGGGCTTTCTTTGGGCTTTCTTTGGGCTTCTTTGGGCTTTCTTTGGGCTTTCCTTGGGCTTTCTTTGGGCTTTCTTTGGGCTTTCTTTCCCCTTTCTTTGGGCTTTCTTTGGGCTTTCTTTCGGCTTTCCTTGGGCTTCCTTTGGGCTTTCTTTGGGCTTTCTTGGGCTTTCTTTGGGATTTCTTTGGGATTTCTTTTCTTTCTTTCCCCTTTCTTTGGGCTTTCTTTCCCCTTTCTTTTGGCTTTCTTTGCCCTTTCTTTGGGCTTTCTTTGCCCTTTCTTTGGCTTTCTTTGCCCTTTCTTAGGGCTTACTTTCCCATTTCTTTGGGCTTTCTTTGGGCTTTCTTTCTCTTTCTTTCGGCTTTCTTTCCCCTTTCTTTGGGCTTTCTTTCCCCTTTCTTTGGGCTTTCTTTCCCCTTTCTTTGGGCTTCTTTCTCCTTTCTTTGGGCTTTCTCTGGGCTTTCTTTCCCCTTTCTTTGGGCTTTCTTTCCCCTTTCTTTGGGCTTTCTTTCCCCTTTCTTTGGGCTTTCTTTGGGCTTTCTTTCTCCTTTATTTTCCCTTTCTTTGGGCTTTCTTTCCCCTTTCTTTGGGCTTTTTTTGGGCTTTTTTCCCCTTTCCTTGGGCTTTCTTTGGGCTTTCTTTGGGATTTCCTTGGGCTTTCTTTCCCCTTTCTTTGGGCTTTCTTTCCCTTTCTTGTGGCTTTCTTTGGGCTTTCTTTGGGCTTTCTTTGGGCTTTCTTTCCCCTTTCTTTGGGCTTTCTTTCCCCTTTCTTTGGGCTTTCTTTGGACTTTCTTTGGGCTTTCTTTGGGCTTTCTATGGGCTTTCTCTGGGCTTTCTTTGGGCTTTATTTGGGCTTTCTTTGGGCTTTCTTTCCCCTTTCTTTGGGCTTTCTTTCCCCTTTCTTTGTGCTTTCTTTCCCCTTTCTTTGGGCTTTCTTTCCTCTTTCTTTGGGCTTTCTTTGGGCTTTCTTTCCCCTTTCTTTGGGCTTTCTTTCCCCTTTCTTTGGGCTTTCTTTCCCCTTTCTTTGGGCTTTCTTTGGGCTTTCTTTAGGCTTTCTTTGGGCTTTCTTTCCCCTTTCTTTGGCTTTCTTTCCCCTTTCTTTGGGCTTTCTTTGGGCTTTCTTTGGGCTTTCTCGGGCTTTCTTTGGGGTTTCTTTCCCCTTTCTTTGGGCTTTCTATGGGCTTTCTTTCCCCTTTCTTTGGGCTTTCTTAACCCTTTCTTTCCCCTTTCTTTGGGCTTTCCTTGGGCTTCCTTTGGGCTTTCTTTGGGCTTTCTTTGGGATTTCTTTGGGATTTCTTTGGGCTTTCTTTCCCCTTTCTTTGGGCTTTCTTTCCCCTTTCTTGGGGCTTTCTTAGGGCTTTCTTTCCCCTTTCTTTGGGCTTTCTTTGCCCTTTCTTTGGGCTTTCTTTGCCATTTCTTTGGGCTTTCTTTGCCCTTTCTTTGGGCTTTCTTTGCCCTTTCTTAGCGCTTACTTTCCCCTTTCTTTGGGCTTTCTTTGGGCTTTCTCTCCCATTTCTTTGGGCTTTCTTTCCCTTTTCTTTGGGCTTTCTTTCCCCTTTCTTTGGGCTTTCTTTCCCCTTTCTTTGGGCTTTCTTTGGGCTTTCTTTCCCCTTTCTTTGGGCTTTCTTTCCCCTTTCTTTGGGCTTTCTTTGGGCTTTCTTTCTCCTTTATTTTCCCTTTCTTTGGGCTTTCTTTCCCCTTTCTTTGGGCTTTCTTTGGGCTTTCTTTGGGCTTTCTTTCACCTTTCTTTGGGCTTTCTTTCCCCTTTCCTTGGGCTTTCTTTGGGCTTTCTTGGGATTTCTTTGGGATTTCTTTGGGCTTTCTTTCCCATTTCTTTGGGCTTTCTTTCCCCTTTCTTGTGGCTTTCTTTGGGCTTTCTTTGGGCTTTCTTTCCCCTTTCTTTGGGCTTTCTTTCCCCTTTCTTTGGGATTTCTTTGGGCTTTCTTTCTCCTTTATTTTCCCTTTCTTTGGGCTTTCTTTCCCCTTTCTTTGGCTTTCTTTGGGCTTTCTTTCCCCTTTCCTTGGGCTTTCTTTGGGCTTTCTTTGGGATTTCCTTGAGCTTTCTTTCCCCTTTCTTTGGGCTTTCTTTCCCCTTTCTTTGGGCTTTCTTTCCTATTTCTTTGGGCTTTCTTTGGGCTTTCTTTCCCCTTTCTTTGGGCTTTCTTTCCCCTTTCTTTGGGCTTTCTTTCCCCCTTTCTTTGGGCTTTCTTTGGGCTTTCTTTAGGCTTTCTTTGGGCTTTCTTTCCCCTTTCTTTGGGCTTTCTTTCCCCTTTCTTTGGGCTTTCTTTGGGCTTTCTTTGGGCTTTCTCGGGCTTTCTTTGGGGTTTCTTTCCCCTTTCTTTGGGCTTTCTATGGGCTTTCTTTCCCCTTTCTTTGGGCTTTCTTAACCCCCTTCTTTCCCCTTTCTTTGGGCTTTCCTTGGGCTTCCTTTGGGCTTTCTTTGGGCTTTCTTTGGGATTTCTTTGGGCTTTCTTTCCCCTTTCTTTGGGCTTTCTTTCCCCTTTCTTGGGGCTGTCTTAGGGCTTTCTTTCCCCTTTCTTTGGGCTTTCTTTGCCCTTTCTTTGGGCTTTCTTTGCCATTTCTTTGGGCTTTCTTTGCCCTTTCTTTGGGCTTTCTTTGCCCTTTCTTAGCGCTTACTTTCCCCTTTCTTTGGGCTTTCTTTGGGCTTTCTCTCCCATTTCTTTGGGCTTTCTTTCCCTTTTCTTTGGGCTTTCTTTCCCCTTTCTTTGGGCTTTCTTTCCCCTTTCTTTGGGCTTTCTTTGGCTTTCTTTCCCCTTTCTTTGGGCTTTCTTTCCCCTTTCTTTGGGCTTTCTTTGGGCTTTCTTTCTCCTTTATTTTCCCTTTCTTTGGGCTTTCTTTCCCCTTTCTTTGGGCTTTCTTTGGGCTTTCTTTGGGCTTTCTTTCACCTTTCTTTGGGCTTTCTTTCCCCTTTCCTTGGGCTTTCTTTGGGCTTTCTTTGGGATTTCTTTGGGATTTCTTTGGGCTTTCTTTCCCATTTCTTTGGGCTTTCTTTCCCCTTTCTTGTGGCTTTCTTTGGGCTTTCTTTGGGCTTTCTTTCCCCTTTCTTTGGGCTTTCTTTCCCCTTTCTTTGGGCTTTCTTTGGGCTTTCTTTCTCCTTTATTTTCCCTTTCTTTGGGCTTTCTTTCCCCTTTCTTTGGGCTTTCTTTGGGCTTTCTTTCCCCTTTCCTTGGGCTTTCTTTGGGCTTTCTTTGGGATTTCCTTGGGCTTTCTTTCCCCTTTCTTTGGGCTTTCTTTCCCCTTTCTTGTGGCTTTCTTTGGGCTTTCTTTGGGCTTTCTTTGGGCTTTCTTTCCCCTTTCTTTGGGCTTTCTTTCCCCTTTCTTTGGGCTTTCTTTGGACTTTCTTTGGGCTTTCTTTGGGCTTTCTATGGGCTTTCTCTGGGCTTTCTTTGGGCTTTATTTGGGCTTTCTTTGGGCTTTCTTTCCCCTTTCTTTGGGCTTTCTTTCCCCTTTCTTTGTGCTTTCTTTCCCCTTTCTTTGGGCTTTCTTTCCTCTTTCTTTGGGCTTTCTTTGGGCTTTCTTTCCCCTTTCTTTGGGCTTTCTTTCCCCTTTCTTTGGGCTTTCTTTCCCCTTTCTTTGGGCTTTCTTTGGGCTTTCTTTCGGCTTTCTTTGGGCTTTCTTTCCCCTTTCTTTGGGCTTTCTTTCCCCTCTCTTTGGGCTTTCTTTGGGCTTTCCTTGGGCTATCTTTGGGCTTTCTTTGGGCTTTCTTTGGGGTTTCTTTCCCCTTTCTTTGGGCTTTCTTTGGGCTTTCTTTCCCCTTTCTTTGGGCTTTCTTTGGGCTTTCTTTGGGCTTTCTTTTGGCTTTCTTTCCCCTTTCTTTAGGCTTTCTTTGGGCTTTCTTCGGGCTTTCTTTCCCCTTTCTTTGGGCTTTCTTTGGGCTTTCTTTCCCCTTTCTTTGGACTTTCTTTGGGCTTTCTTTCCCCTTTCTTTGGGCTTTCTTTGGGCTATCTTCCCCTTTCTTTCCCCTTTCTTTGGGCTTTCTTTGGGCTTTCTTTCCCCTTTCTTTGGGCTTTTTTGGGCTTTCTTTCCCCTTTCTTTGGGCTTTCTTTCGGCTTTCTTTGGGCTTTCTTTCCCCTTTCTTTGCGCTTTCTTTCCCCTTTCTTTGGCTTTCTCTTCCCCCTTTCTTTGGGATTTCTTTCCCCTTTCTTTGGGCTTTCTTTCCCCTTTCTTTGGGCTTTCTTTCCCCTTTCTTTCCCCTTTATTTGGGCTTTCTTTGGGCTTTCTTTGGGCTGTCTTTGGGCTTTCTTTGGGCTTTCTTTCCCCTTTCTTTGGGCTTTCTTAACCCTTTCTTTCCCCTTTCTTTGGGCTTTCCTTGGGCTTCCTTTGGGCTTTCTTTGGGCTTTCTTTGGGCTTTCTTTGGGATTTCTTTGGGATTTCTTTGGGCTTTCTTTTCCCCTTTCTTTGGGCTTTCTTTCCCCTTTCTTGGGGCTTTCTTAGGGCTTTCTTTCCCCTTTCTTTGGGCTTTCTTTGCCCTTTCTTTGGGCTTTCTTTGCCATTTCTTTGGGCTTTCTTTGCCCTTTCTTTGGGCTTTCTTTGCCCTTTCTTAGTGCTTACTTTCCCCTTTCTTTGGGCTTTCTTTGGGCTTTCTCTCCCATTTCTTTGGGCTTTCTTTCCCTTTTCTTTGGGCTTTCTTTCCCCTTTCTTTGGGCTTTCTTTCCCCTCTCTTTGGGCTTTATTTGGGCTTTCTTTCCCCTTTCTTTGGGCTTTCTTTCCCCTTTCTTTGGGCTTTCTTTGGGCTTTCTTTCTCCTTTATTTTCCCTTTCTTTGGGCTTTCTTTCCCCTTTCTTTGGGCTTTCTTTGGGCTTTCTTTGGGCTTTCTTTCCCCTTTCTTTGGGCTTTCTTAACCCTTTCTTTCCCCTTTCTTTGGGCTTTCCTTGGGCTTCCTTTGGGCTTTCTTTGGGCTTTCATTCCCCTTTCCTTGGGCTTTCTTTCCCCTTTCTTGTGGCCTCTTTGGGCTTTCTTTGGGCTTTCTTTCCCCTTTCTTTGGGCTTTCTTTGGCCTTTCTTTGGGCTTTCTTTGGGCTTTCTATGGGCTTTCTCTGGGCTTTCTTTGGGCTTTATTTGGGCTTTCTTTGGGCTTCTTTCCCCTTTCTTTGGGCTTTCTTTGGGCTTTCTTTGGGCTTTCTTTGGGCTTTCTTTGGGCTTTCTTTGGGCTTTCTTTCCCCTTTCTTTGGGCTTTCTTTCCCCTTTCTTTGGGCTTTCTTTCCCCTTTCTTTGGGCTTTCTTTGGGCTTTCTTTCTCCTTTATTTTCCCTTTCTTTGGGCTTTCTTTCCCCTTTCTTTGGGCTTTCTTTGGGCTTTCTTTCCCCTTTCCTTGGGCTTTCTTTGGGCTTTCTTTGGGATTTCTTTGGGCTTTCTTTCCCCTTTCTTTGGGCTTTCTTTCCCCTTTCTTGTGACTTTCTTTGGGCTTTCTTTGGGCTTTCTTTCCCCTTTCTTTGGGCTTTCTTTCCCCTTTCTTTGGGCTTTCTTTGGCCTTTCTTTGGGCTTTCTTTGGGCTTTCTATGGGCTTTCTCTGGGCTTTCTTTGGGCTTTATTTGGGCTTTCTTTGGGCTTTCTTTCCCCTTTCTTTGGCCTTTCTTTCCCCTTTCTTTGGGCTTTCTTTGGGCTTTCTTTCCCCTTTCTTTGGGCTTTCTTTCCCCTTTCTTTGTGCTTTCTTTCCCCTTTCTTTGTGCTTTCTTTCCCCTTTCTTTGGGCTTTCTTTCCCCTTTCTTTGGGCTTTCTTTCCTCTTGTTCTTTGGGCTTTCTCTTTGGGCTTTCTTTCTCCTTTCTTTGGGCTTTCTTTCCCCTTTCTTTGGCTTTCTTTCCCCTTTCTTTGGGCTTTCTTTGGGCTTTCTTTCCCCTTTCCTTGGGCTTTCTTTGGGCTTTCTTTCCCTTTTCCTTGGGCTTTCTTTGGGCTTTCTTTCCCCTTTGTTTGGGCTTTCTTTGGGCTTTCTTTGGGCTTTCTTTGGGCTTTCTTTGGGCTTTCCTTGGGCTTTCTTTGGGCTTTTTTTGGGCTTTCTTTCCCCTTTCTTTGGGCTTTCTTTCCCCTTTCTTGTGGCTTTCTTGTGGCTTTCTTTGGGCTTTCTTTCCCCTTTCTTTGGGCTTTCTTTGGCCTTTCTTTGGGCTTTCTTTGGGCTTTCTATGGGCTTTCTCTGGGCTTTCTTTGGGCTTTCTTTGGGCTTTCTTTCCCCTTTCTTTGGGCTTTCTTTCCCCTTTCTTTGGGCTTTCTTTCCCCTTTCTTTGTCTTTCTTTCCCTTTCATTCTGCTTTCTTTGGGCTTTCTTTGGCCTTTCTTTCGGCTTTCCTTCCCCTTTCTTTGGGCTTTCTTTCCCCTTTCTTTGTCTTTCTTTCCCCTTTCTTTGGGATTTCTTTCCCCTTTCTTTGGGCTTTCTTTCCCCTTTCTTTGGGCTTTCTTTCCCCTTTCTTTGGGGTTTCTTTGGGCTTTCTTTGGGCTGTGTTTGGTCTTTCTTAGGGCTTACTTTCCCCTTTCTTTGGGCTTTCTTTGGGCTTTCTTTCTCTTTCTTTGGGCTTTCTTTCCCCTTTCTTTGGGCTTTCTTTCCCCTTCTTTGGGCTTTCTTTCCCCTTTCTTTGTCTTTCTTTCCCCTTTCTTTGGGATTTCTTTCCCCTTTCTTTGGGCTTTCTTTCCCCTTTCTTTGGGCTTTCTTTCCCCTTTCTTTGGGGTTTCTTTGGCTTTCTTTGGGCTGTGTTTGGTCTTTCTTAGGGCTTACTTTCTTTTCTTTGGGCTTTCTTTCCCTTTCTTTGGGGTTTCTTTGGGCTTTCTTTGGGCTGTGTTTGGTCTTTCTTAGGGCTTACTTTCCCCTTTCTTTGGGCTTTCTTTGGGCTTTCTTTCTCTTTCTTTGGGCTTTCTTTCCCCTTTCTTTGGGCTTTCTTTCCCCTTTCTTTGGGCTTCTTTCTTATTTCTTTGGGCTTTCTCTGGGCTTTCTTTCCCCTTTCTTTGGGCTTTCTTGCCCCTTTCTTTGGCTTTCTTTGGCTTTCTTAGGGCTTTCTTTGGCTTTCTTTGGGCTTTATTTGGGCTTTCTTTGGGCTTTCTTTCCCCTTTCTTTGGGCTTTCTTTGGGCTTTCTTTCCCCTTTGTTTGGGCTTTCTTTGGGCTTTCTTTCCCTTTTCCTTGGGCTTTCTTTGGCTTTCTTTCCCCTTTGTTTGGGCTTTCTTTGGGCTTTCTTTGGGCTTCTTTGGGCTTTCTTTGGGCTTTCTTTGGGCTTTCCTTGGGCTTTCTTTGGGCTTTCTTTGGGCTTTCTTTCCCCTTTCTTTGGGCTTTCTTTGGGCTTTCTTTCGGCTTTCCTTGGGCTTCCTTTGGGCTTTCTTGGGCTTTCTTTGGGCTTTCTTTGGGATTTCTTTGGGATTTCTTTGGGCTTTCTTTCCCCTTTCTTTGGCTTTCTTTCCCCTTTCTTTTGGCTTTCTTTGCCCTTTCTTTGGGCTTTCTTTGCCCTTTCTTTGGGCTTTCTTTGCCCTTTCTTAGGGCTTACTTTCCCCTTTCTTTGGGCTTTCTTTGGGCTTTCTTTCTCTTTCTTTCGGCTTTCTTTCCCCTCTCTTGGGCTTTCTTTCCCCTTTCTTTGGGCTTCTTTCTCCTTTCTTTGGGCTTTCTCTGGGCTTTCTTTCCCTTTCTTTGGGCTTTCTTTCCCCTTTCTTTGGGCTTTCTTTCCCCTTTCTTTGGGCTTTCTTTGGGCTTTCTTTCTCCTTTATTTTCCCTTTCTTTGGGCTTTCTTTCCCCTTTCTTTGGCTTTCTTTGGGCTTTTTTCCCCTTTCCTTGGGCTTTCTTTGGGCTTTCTTTGGGATTTCCTTGGGCTTTCTTTCCCCTTTCTTTGGGCTTTCTTTCCCCTTTCTTGTGGCTTTCTTTGGGCTTTCTTTGGGCTTTCTTTGGCTTTCTTTCCCTTTCTTTGGGCTTTCTTTCCCTTTCTTTGGGCTTTCTTTGGGCTTTCTTTGGGCTTTCTCGGGCTTTCTTTGGGGTTTCTTTCCCCTTTCTTTGGGCTTTCTATGGGCTTTCTTTCCCCTTTCTTTGGGCTTTCTTAACCCTTTCTTTCCCCTTTCTTTGGGCTTTCCTTGGGCTTCCTTTGGGCTTTCTTTGGGCTTTCTTTGGGATTTCTTTGGGATTTCTTTAGGCTTTCTGCCCCTTTCTTTGGGCTTTCTTTCCCCTTTCTTGGGGCTTTCTTAGGCTTTCTTTCCCCTTTCTTTGGGCTTTCTTTGCCCTTTCTTTGGGCTTTCTTTGCCATTTCTTTGGGCTTTCTTTGCCTTTCTTTGGGCTTTCTTTGCCCTTTCTTAGCGCTTACTTTCCCCTTTCTTTGGGCTTTCTTTGGGCTTTCTCTCCCATTTCTTTGGGCTTTCTTTCCCTTTTCTTTGGGCTTTCTTTCCCTTTCTTTGGGCTTTCTTTCCCTTTCTTTGGGCTTTCTTTGGCTTTCTTTCCCCTTTCTTTGGGCTTTCTTTCCCCTTTCTTTGGGCTTTCTTTGGGCTTTCTTTCTCCTTTATTTTCCCTTTCTTTGGGCTTTCTTTCCCCTTTCTTTGGGCTTTCTTTGGGCTTTCTTTGGGCTTTCTTTCACCTTTCTTTGGGCTTTCTTTCCCCTTTCCTTGGGCTTTCTTTGGGCTTTCTTTGGATTTCTTTGGGCTTTCTTTCCATTTCTTTGGGCTTTCTTTCCCCTTTCTTGTGGCTTTCTTTGGGCTTTCTTTGGGCTTTCTTTCCCCTTTCTTTGGGCTTTCTTTGGCCTTTCTTGGGCTTTCTTTGGGCTTTCTATGGGCTTTCTCTGGGCTTTCTTTGGGCTTTATTTGGGCTTTCTTGGGCTTTCTTTCCCCTTTCTTTGGCCTTTCTTTCCCCTTTCTTTGGCTTTCTTTGGGCTTTCTTTCCCCTTTCTTTGGGCTTTCTTTCCCCTTTCTTTGGGCTTTCTTTCCCCTTTCTTTGGGCTTTCTTTCCCCTTTCTTTGGGCTTTCTTTGGGCTTTCTTTCCCCTTTCTTTGGGCTTTCTTTCCCCTTTCTTTGGGCTTTCTTTCCCCTTTCTTTGGGCTTTCTTTCCCCTTTCTTTGGGCTTTCTTTGGGCTTTCTTTCCCTTTCTTTGGCCTTTCTTTCCCCTTTCTTTGGGCTTTCTTTGGGCTTTCTTTGGGCTTTCTTTGGGCTTTCTTTCCCCTTTCTTTGGGCTTTCTTTCCCCTTTCTTTGGGCTTTCTTTCCCCTTTCTTTGGGCTTTCTTTGGGCTTTCTTTGGGCTTTCTTTGGGCTTTCTTTCTCCTTTATTTTCCCTTTCTTTGGGCTTTCTTTCCCCTTTCTTTGGGCTTTCTTTGGGCTTTCTTTCCCCTTTCCTTGGGCTTTCTTTGGGCTTTCTTTGGGATTTCTTTGGGCTTTCTTTCCCCTTTCTTTGGGCTTTCTTTCCCTTTCTTGTGGCTTTCTTTCGGCTTTCTTTGGGCTTTCTTTCCCCTTTCTTTGAGCTTTCTTTCCCCTTTCTTTGGGCTTTCTTTGGCCTTTCTTTGGGCTTTCTTTGGGCTTTCTATGGGCTTTCTCTGGCTTTCTTTGGGCTTTATTTGGGCTTTCTTTGGGCTTTCTTTCCCCTTTCTTTGGCCTTTCTTTCCCCTTTCTTTGGGCTTTCTTTGGGCTTTCTTTCCCCTTTCTTTGGGCTTTCTTTCCCCTTTCTTTGGGCTTTCTTTTGGCTTTCTTTGGGCTGTCTTTGGGCTTTCTTTTGGCTTTCTTTGGGCTTTCTTTGGGCTTTCTTTCCCCTTTCTTTGGGCTTTCTTTGGGCTTTCTTTGGGCTTTCCTTGGGCTTCCTTTGGGCTTTCTTTGGGCTTTCTTTAGGCTTTCTTTGGGCTTCTTTCCCCTTTCTTTGGGCTTTCTTTGGGCTTTCTTTCCCCTTTCTTTGGCCTTTCTTTCCCCTTTCTTTGGGCTTTCTTTCCTCTTTCTTTGGGCTTTCTTTGGGCTTTCTTTCCCCTTTCTTTGGGCTTTCTTTCCCCTTTCTTTGGGCTTTCTTTGGGCTTTCTTTCCCTTTCTTTGGGCTTTCTTTGGGCTTTCTTTGGGCTTTCTTTCCCTTTCTTTGGGCTTTCTTTGGGCTTTCTTTCCCTTTTCCTTGGGCTTTCTTTGGGCTTTCTTTCCCCTTTGTTTGGGCTTTCTTTGGGCTTTCTTTGGGCTTTCTTTGGGCTTTCTTTGGGCTTTCCTTGGCTTTCTTTGGGCTTTTTTGGGCTTTCTTTCCCCTTTCTTTGGGCTTTCTTTCCCCTTTCTTTGGGCTTTCTTTCCCCTTTCTTGTGGCTTTCTTTGGGCTTTCTTTCCCCTTTCTTGGGCTTTCTCTGGGCTTTCTTTGGGCTTTCTATGGGCTTTCTCTGGCTTTCTTTGGGCTTTATTTGGGCTTTCTTTGGGCTTCTTTCCCCTTTCTTTGGGCTTTCTTTGGGCTTTCTTTCCTCTTTCTTTGGCCTTTCTTTCCCCTTCTTTGGGCTTTCTTTGGGCTTTCTTTGGGCTTTCTTTGGGCTTTCTTTCCCCTTTCTTTGGGCTTTCCTTCCCCTTTCTTTGGGCTTTCTTTCCCCTTTCTTTGGGCTTTCTTTGGCTTTCTGTCTCCTTTATTTTCCTTTCTTTGGGCTTTCTTTCCCCTTTCTTTGGGCTTTCTTTGGGCTTTCTTTCCCCTTTCCTTGGGCTTTCTTTGGGCTTTCTTTGGGATTTCTTTGGGCTTTCTTTCCCCTTTCTTTGGGCTTTCTTTCCCCTTTCTTGTGGCTTTCTTTGGGCTTTCTATGGGCTTTCTTTGGCTTTATTTGGGCTTTATTTGGGCTTTCTTTGGGCTTCTTTCCCCTTTCTTTGGGCTTTCTTTGGGCTTTCTTTCCCCTTTCTTTGGCCTTTCTTTCCCCTTTCTTTGGGCTTTCTTTGGGCTTTCTTTGGGCTTTCTTTCCCCTTTCTTTGGGCTTTCTTTCCCCTCTCTTTGGGCTTTCTTTCCGCTTTCTTTGGCCTTTCTTTCCCCTTTCTTTGGGCTTTCTTCTCCTTTCTTTGGGCTTTCTATGGGCTTTCTTTGGGCTTTCTTTCCCCTTTCTTTGGGCTTTCTTTTCCTTTCTTTGGCTTTCTTTCCCCTTTCTTTGGGCTTTCTTTCCCTTTCTTTGGGCTTTCTTTCGGCTTTCTTTGGGCTGTCTTTGGGCTTTCTTTTGGCTTTCTTTCACCTTTCTTTGGGCTTTCTTTCCCCTTTCTTTCACCTTTCTTTGGGCTTTCTTTGGGATTTCTTTGGGCTGTCTTTGGGCTTTCTTTGGGCTTTCTTGGGATTTCCTTTGGCTTTCTTTCCCCTTTCTTTGGGTTTTCTTTGGGCTTTCTTTGGGCTTTCCTTGGGCTTCCTTTGGCCTGCTTTGGGCTTTCTTTGGGCTTTCTTTCCCCTTTCTTTGGGCTTTCTTTGGGCTTTCTTTGGGCTTTCTTTGGGCTTTCTTTCCCCTTTCTTGGGGCTTTCTTTGGGCTTTCTTTCCCCTTTCTTTGGGCTTTCTTTCCCCTTTCTTTCGGCTTTCTTTGGGCTTTCTTTGGGCTTTCTTTGGAATTTCCTTCCCCTTTCTTTGGGCTTTCTTTGGGCTTTCTTTGGGCTTTCTTTGGCTTTCTATGGGCTTTCTCTGGGCTTTCTTTGGGCTTTCTTTGGGCTTTCTTTGGGCTTCTTTCTCCTTTCTTTGGGCTTTCTTTGGGGCTTTCTTTCCCCTTTCTTTGGGCTTTCTTTGGCTTTCTTTGAGCTTCCTTTGGGCTTACTTTGGGCTTTCTTTGGGCTTTCTTTCGGCTTTCTTTGGGCTTTCTTTACCCTTTCTTTGGGCTTTCTTTCCCATTCTATGGGCTTTCTTTGGGCTTTCTTTGGGCTTTGTTTGGACTTTCTTTGGGCTTTCTTTACCCTTTCTTTGGGCTTTCTTTGGGCTTTCTTTCCCCTTTCTTTGGGCTTTTTTGGGCTTTCTTTGGGCTTTCTTTGGGCTTTCTTTCCCTTTCTTTGGGCTTTCTTTTGGCTTTCTTTCTCCTTTCTTTAGGTTTTCGTTGGCTTTCTTTGGGCTTTCTTTCCCCTTTCTTTGGGCTTTCTTTGGCCTTTCTTTCCCCTTTCTTTGGACTTTCTTTGGGCTTTCTTTCCCCTTTCTTTGGCTTTCTTTGGGCTATCTTCCCCTTTCTTTCCCCTTTCTTTGGGCTTTCTTTCCCCTTTCTTTGGGCTTTCTTTGGGCTTTCTTTGGGCTTTCTTTCCCCTTTCTTTGGGCTTTCTTTCCCCTTTCTTTGGGCTTTCTTTCCCTTTCATTCTGCTTTCTTTGGGCTTTCTTTGGCCTTTCTTTCGGCTTTCCTTCCCCTTTCTTTGGGCTTTCTTTCCCCTTTCTTTGGCTTTCTTTCCCCTTTCTTTGGGATTTCTTTCCCCTTTCTTTGGGCTTTCTTTCCCCTTTCTTTGGGCTTTCTTTCCCCTTTCTTTGGGATTTCTTTCCCCTTTCTTTGGGCTGTGTTTGGTCTTTCTTTGGGCTTTCTTTGGGCTTTCTTTGGGCTTTCTTTCCCTTTTCTTTGGGCTTTCTTGGGCTTTCTTTGGGCTTTCCTTGGGCTTCCTTTGGGCTTTCTTTGGGATTTCTTTGGGCTTTATTTCCCCTTTCTTTGGGCTTTCTTTCCCTTTCTTTTGGCTTTCTTGCCCTTTCTTTGGGCTTTCTTTGCCCTTTCTTTGGGCTTTCTTTCCCCTTTCTTTGGGCTTCTTTCTCCTTTCTTTGGGCTTTCTCTGGCTTTCTTTCCCCTTTCTTTGGGCTTTCTTTCCCCTTTCTTTGGGCTTTCTTTCCCTTTCTATGGGCTTTCTTTGGGCTTTCTTCCCCTTTCCTTGGGCTTTATTTGGGCTTTCTTTGGGATTTCCTTGGGCTTTCTTTCCCCTTTCTCTGGGCTTCCTTTCCCCTTTCTTGTGGCTTTCATTGGGCTTTCTTTGGGCTTTCTTTGGGCTTTCTTTCCCCTTTCTTTGGGCTTTCTTTCCCCTTTCTTTGGGCTTTCTTTGGACGTTCTTTGGGCTTTCTTTGGGCTTTCTGTGGGCTTTCTCTGGGCTTTCTTTGGGCTTTATTTGGGCTTTCTTTGGGCTTTCTTTCCCCTTTCTTTGGGCTTTCTTTCCCCTTTCTTTGTGCTTTCTTTCCCCTTTCTTTGGGCTTTCTTTCCTCTTTCTTTGGGCTTTCTTTGGGCTTTCTTTCCCATTTCTTTGGGCTTTCTTTCCCCTTTCTTTGGGCTTTCTTTCCCCTTTCTTTGGGCTTTCTTGGGCTTTCTTTCGGCTTTCTTTGGGCTTTCTTTCCCCTTTCTTTTGGGCTTTCTTTCCCTCTCTTTGGGCTTTCTTTGGGCTTTCTTTGGGCTTTCTTTGGGCTTTCTTTGGGGTTTCTTTCCCCTTTCTTTGGGCTTTCTTTGGGCTTTCTTTCCCCATTCTTTGGGCTTTCTTTGGCTTTCTTTGGGCTTTCTTTTGGCTTTCTTTCCCCTTTCTTTAGGCTTTCTTTGGGCTTTCTTCGGGCTTTCTTTCCCCTTTCTTTGGGCTTTCTTTGGGCTTTCTTTCCCTTTCTTTGGACTTTCTTTGGGCTTTCTTTCCCTTTCTTTGGGCTTTCTTTGGGCTGTCTTCCCCTTTCTTTCCCCTTTCTTTGGGCTTTCTTTGGGCTTTCTTTCCCCTTTCTTTGGGCTTTCTTGGGCTTTCTTTCCCCTTTCTTTGGGCTTTCTTTCGGCTTTCTTTGGGCTTTCTTTCCCCTTTCTTTGCGCTTTCTTTCCCTTTCTTTGGGCTTTCTTTCCCCTTTCTTTGGGATTTCTTTCCCCTTTCTTTGGGCTTTCTTTCCCCTTTCTTTGGCTTTCTTTCCCCTTTCTTTCCCCTTTATTTGGGCTTTCTTTGGGCTTTCTTTGGGCTGTCTTTGGGCTTTCTTTGGGCTTTCTTTCCCCTTTCTTTGGGCTTTCTTAACCCTTTCTTTCCCCTTTCTTTGGGCTTTCCTTGGGCTTCCTTTGGGCTTTCTTTGGGCTTTCTTTGGGCTTTCTTTGGGATTTCTTTGGGATTTCTTTGGGCTTTCTTTCCCCTTTCTTTGGGCTTTCTTTCCCCTTCTTGGGGCTTTCTTAGGGCTTTCTTTCCCTTTCTTTGGGCTTTCTTTGCCCTTTCTTTGGGCTTTCTTTGCCATTTCTTTGGGCTTTCTTTGCCCTTTCTTTGGGCTTTCTTTGCCCTTTCTTAGTGCTTACTTTCCCCTTTCTTTGGGCTTTCTTTGGGCTTTCTCTCCCATTTCTTTGGGCTTTTTTGGGCTTTCTTTGGGCTTTCTTTGGGCTTTCTTTCCCCTTTCTTTGGGCTTTCTTTTGGCTTTCTTTCTCCTTTCTTTAGGTTTTCGTTGGGCTTTCTTTGGGCTTTCTTTGGGCTTTGTTTGGACTTTCTTTGGGCTTTCTTTACCCTTTCTTTGGGCTTTCTTTGGGCTTTCTTTCCCTTTCTTTGGGCTTTTTTGGGCTTTCTTTGGGCTTTCTTTGGGCTTTCTTTCCCCTTTCTTTGGGCTTTCTTTTGGCTTTCTTTCTCCTTTCTTTAGGTTTTCGTTGGGCTTTCTTTGGGCTTTCTTTCCCCTTTCTTTGGGCTTTCTTTGGCCTTTCTTTCCCCTTTCTTTGGACTTTCTTTGGGCTTTCTTTCCCCTTTCTTTGGGCTTTCTTTGGGCTATCTTCCCCTTTCTTTCCCCTTTCTTTGGGCTTTCTTTCCCCTTTCTTTGGGCTTTCTTGGGCTTTCTTTGGGCTTTCTTTCCCCTTTCTTTGGGCTTTCTTTCCCCTTCTTTGGGCTTTCTTTCCCCTTTCTTTGGGCTTTCTTTCCCTTTCATTCTGCTTTCTTTGGGCTTTCTTTGGCCTTTCTTTCGGCTTTCCTTCCCCTTTCTTTGGGCTTTCTTTCCCTTTCTTTGGCTTTCTTTCCCCTTTCTTTGGGATTTCTTTCCCCTTTCTTTGGGCTTTCTTTCCCCTTTCTTTGGGCTTTCTTTCCCTTTCTTGGGCTTTCTTTGGGCTTTCTTTGGGCTGTGTTTGGTCTTTCTTTGGGCTTTCTTTGGCTTTCTTTGGGCTTTCTTTCCCCTTTCTTTGGGCTTTCTTTGGGCTTTCTTTGGCTTTCCTTGGGCTTCCTTTGGGCTTTCTTTGGATTTCTTTGGGCTTTATTTCCCCTTTCTTTGGGCTTTCTTTCCCATTTCTTTTGGCTTTCTTTGCCCTTTCTTTGGGCTTTCTTTGCCCTTTCTTTGGGCTTTCTTTCCCCTTTCTTTGGGCTTCTTTCTCCTTTCTTTGGGCTTTCTCTGGGCTTTCTTTCCCCTTTCTTTGGGCTTTCTTTCCCCTTTCTTTGGGCTTTCTTTCCCCTTTCTATGGGCTTTCTTTGGGCTTTCTTTCCCCTTCCTTGGGCTTTCTTTGGGCTTTCTTTGGGATTTCCTTGGGCTTTCTTTCCCCTTTCTCTGGGCTTCCTTTCCCCTTTCTTGTGGCTTTCATTGGGCTTTCTTTGGGCTTTCTTTGGCTTCTTTCCCTTTCTTGGGCTTTCTTTCCCCTTTCTTTGGGCTTTCTTTGGACGTTCTTTGGGCTTTCTTTGGGCTTTCTGTGGGCTTTCTCTGGGCTTTCTTGGGCTTTATTTGGGCTTCTTTGGGCTTTCTTTCCTCCTTTCTTTGGGCTTTCTTTCCCCTTTCTTTGTGCTTTCTTTCCCCTTTCTTGGGCTTTCTTTCCTCTTTCTTTGGGCTTTCTTTGGGCTTTCTTTCCCATTTCTTTGGGCTTTCTGTCCCCTTTCTTTGGGCTTTCTTTCCCTTTCTTTGGGCTTTCTTTGGGCTTTCTTTCGGCTTTCTTTGGGCTTTCTTTCCCCTTTCTTTGGGCTTTCTTTCCCCTCTCTTTGGGCTTTCTTTGGGCTTTCTTTGGGCTTTCTTTGGGCTTTCTTTGGGGTTTCTTTCCCCTTTCTTTGGCTTTCTTTGGGCTTTCTTTCCCCTTTCTTTGGGCTTTCTTTGGGCTTTCTTTGGGCTTTCTTTTGGCTTTCTTTCCCCTTTCTTTAGGCTTTCTTTGGGCTTTCTTCGGGCTTTCTTTCCCCTTTCTTTGGGCTTTCTTTGGGCTTTCTTTCCCCTTTCTTTGGACTTTCTTTGGGCTTTCTTTCCCCTTTCTTTGGGCTTTCTTTGGGCTATCTTCCCCTTTCTTTCCCCTTTCTTTGGGCTTTCTTTGGGCTCTCTTTCCCCTTTCTTTGGGCTTTCTTTGGGCTTTCTTTCCCCTTTCTTTGGGCTTTCTTTCGGCTTTCTTTGGCTTTCTTTCCCCTTCTTTGAGCTTTCTTTCCCCTTTCTTTGGGCTTTCTTCCCTTTCTTTGGGATTTCTTTCCCCTTTCTTTGGGCTTTCTTTCCCCTTTCTTGGGCTTTCTTTCCCCTTTCTTTCCCCTTTATTTGGGCTTTCTTTGGGCTTTCTTTGGGCTGTCTTTGGGCTTTCTTTGGGCTTTCTTTCCCTTTCTTTGGGCTTTCTTAACCCTTTCTTTCCCTTTCTTTGGGCTTTCCTTGGGCTTCCTTTGGGCTTTCTTTGGGCTTTCTTTGGGCTTTCTTTGGGATTTCTTTGGGATTTCTTTGGGCTTTCTTTCCCCTTTCTTTGGGCTTTCTTTCCCCCTTTCTTGGGGCTTTCTTAGGGCTTTCTTTCCCCTTTCTTTGGGCTTTCTTTGCCCTTTCTTTGGGCTTTCTTTGCCATTTCTTTGGGCTTTCTTTGCCCTTTCTTTGGGCTTTCTTTGCCCTTTCTTAGTGCTTACTTTCCCCTTTCTTTGGGCTTTCTTTGGGCTTTCTCTCCCATTTCTTTGGGCTTTCTTTCCCTTTTCTTTGGGCTTTCTTTCCCCTTTGTTTGGGCTTTCTTTCCCCTTTCTTTGGGCTTTCTTTGGGCTTTCTTTCCCCTTTCTTTGGGCTTTCTTTCCCCTTTCTTTGGGCTTTCTTTGGGCTTTCTTTCTCCTTTATTTTTCCCTTTCTTTGGGCTTTCTTTCCCCTTTCTTTGGGCTTTCTTTGGGCTTTCTTTGGGCTTTCTTTCACCTTTCTTTGGGCTTTCTTTCCCCTTTCCTTGGGCTTTCTTTGGCTTTCTTTGGGATTTCTTTGGGATTTCTTTGGGCTTTCTTTCCCATTTCTTTGGGCTTTCCTTCCCCTTTCTTGTGGCTTTCTTTGGGCTTTCTTTGGGCTTTCTTTCCCCTTTCTTTGGGCTTTCTTTGGCCTTTCTTTGGGCTTTCTTTGGCTTTCTATGGGCTTTCTCTGGGCTTTCTTTGGGCTTTATTTGGGCTTTCTTTGGGCTTCTTTCCCCTTTCTTTGGGCTTTCTTTGGGCTTTCTTTCCCCTTTCTTGTGGCTTTCTTTGGGCTTTCTTTGGGCTTTCTTTCCCCTTTCTTTGGGCTTTCTTTGGCCATTCTTTGGGCTTTCTTTGGGCTTTCTATGGGCTTTCTCTGGGCTTTCTTTGGGCTTTATTTGGGCTTTCTTTGGGCTTCTTTCCCCTTTCTTTGGGCTTTCTTGGCTTTCTTTGGGCTTTCTTTAGCTTTCTTTGGGCTTTCTTTGGGCTTTCTTTCCCCTTTCTTTGGGCTTTCTTTCCCCTTTCTCTGGGCTTTCTTTCCCCTTTCTTTGGGCTTTCTTTGGGCTTTCTTTCTCCTTTATTTTCCCTTTCTTTGGGCTTTCTTTCCCTTTCTTTGGGCTTTCTTTGGGCTTTCTTTCCCCTTTCCTTGGGCTTTCTTTGGGCTTTCTTTGGGATTTCTTTGGGCTTTCTTTCCCCTTTCTTTGGGATTCTTTCCCCTTTCTTGTGGCTTTCTTTGGGCTTTCTTTGGGCTTTCTTTCCCCTTTCTTTGGGCTTTCTTCCCCTTTCTTTGGGCTTTCTTGGCCTTTCTTTGGGCTTTCTTTGGGCTTTCTATGGGCTTTCTCTGGGCTTTCTTTGGGCTTTATTGGGCTTTCTTTGGGCTTTCTTTCCCCTTTTTGGCCTTTCTTTCCCCTTTCTTTGGCTTTCTTTGGGCTTTCTTTCCCTTTCTTTGGGCTTTCTTTCCCCTTTCTTTGTGCTTTCTTTCCCCTTTCTTTGTGCTTTCTTTCCCCTTTCTTTGGGCTTTCTTCCTCTTTCTTTGGGCTTTCTTTGGGCTTTCTTTCCCTTTCTTTGGGCTTTCTTTCCCCTTTCTTTGGGCTTTCTTTGGGCTTTCTTTCCCTTTTCCTTGGGCTTTCTTGGGCTTTCTTTCCCCTTTTTTTGGGCTTTCTTTGGGCTTTCCTTGGGCTTTCTTTGGGCTTTCTTTCCCCTTTGTTTGGGCTTTCTTTGGGCTTTCTTTGGCTTTCTTTGGGCTTTCTTTGGGCTTTCCTTGGGCTTTCTTTGGGCTTTTTTTGGGCTTTCTTTCCCCTTTCTTTGGGCTTTCTTTCCCCTTTCTTGTGGCTTTCTTGTGGCTTTCTTTGGGCTTTCTTTCCCCTTTCTTTGGCTTTCTCTGGGCTTTCTTTGGGCTTTCTTTCCCCTTT
Organism: Columba livia; assembly: GCF_036013475.1. Lineage (NCBI taxonomy): Eukaryota > Metazoa > Chordata > Aves > Columbiformes > Columbidae > Columba > Columba livia. The sequence goes on along the minus strand of NW_027043527.1, from coordinate 12,449 downwards.
CTTGTGGCTTTCTTGTGGCTTACTTTGGGCTTTCTTTCCCCTTTCTTTGGGCTTTCTTTGGGCTTTCTTTGGGCTTTCTTTCCCCTTTCTTTGGGCTTTCTTTCCCCTTTCTTTGGCTTTCTTTCCCCTTTCTTTGGGCTTTCTTTGGGCTTTCTTTCTCCTTTATTTTCCCTTTCTTTGGGCTTTCTTTCCCTTTCTTGGGCTTTCTTTGGGCTTTCTTTCCCCTTTCCTTGGGCTTTCTTTGGGCTTTCTTTGGGATTTCTTTGGGCTTTCTTTCCCCTTTCTTTGGGATTTCTTTCCTCTTTCTTGTGGCTTTCTTTGGGCTTTCTTGGGCTTTCTTTCCCCTTTCTTTGGGCTTTCTTTCCCCTTTCTTTGGGCTTTCTTTGGCCTTTCTTTGGGCTTTCTTTGGGCTTTCTATGGGCTTTCTCTGGGCTTTCTTTGGGCTTTATTTGGGCTTTCTTTGGGCTTTCTTTCCCCTTTCTTTGGCCTTTCTTTCCCCTTTCTTTGGGCTTTCTTTGGGCTTTCTTTCCCCTTTCTTTGGGCTTTCTTTCCCCTTTCTTTGTGCTTTCTTTCCCTTTCTTTGTGCTTTCTTCCCCTTTCTTTGGCTTTCTTTCCTCTTTCTTTGGGCTTTCTTTGGGCTTTCTTTCCCCTTTCTTTGGGCTTTCTTTCCCCTTTCTTTGGGCTTTCTTTGGGCTTTCTTTCCCTTTTCTGGGCTTTCTTTGGCTTTCTTTCCCCTTTGTTGGGCTTTCTTGGGCTTTCCTTGGGCTTTCTTTGGGCTTTCTTTCCCCTTTGTTTGGGCTTTCTTTGGCTTTCTTTGGGCTTTCTTTGGGCTTTCTTTGGGCTTTCCTTGGGCTTTCTTTGGGCTTTTTTTGGGCTTTCTTTCCCCTTTCTTTGGGCTTTCTTTCCCCTTTCTTGTGGCTTTCTTGTGGCTTTCTTTGGGCTTTCTTTCCCCTTTCTTTGGGGCTTTCTCTGGGCTTTCTTTGGGCTTTCTATGGGCTTTCTCTGGGCTTTCTTTGGGCTTTATTTGGCTTTCTTTGGGCTTCTTTCCCCTTTCTTTGGGCTTTCTTTGGGCTTTCTTTCCCCCTTTCTTTGGCCTTTCTTTCCCCTTTCTTTGGGCTTTCTTTGGGCTTTCTTTGGGCTTTCTTTGGGCTTTCTTTGGGCTTTCTTTGGGCTTTCTTTGGGCTTTCTTTCCCCTTTCTTTGGGCTTTCTTTCCCCTTTTCTTTGGGCTTTCTTTCCCCTTTCTTTGGGCTTTCTTTCTCCTTTATTTTCCCTTTCTTTGGGTTTTCTTTCCCCTTTCTTTGGCTTTCTTTGGGCTTTCTTTCCCCTTTCCTTGGGCTTTCTTGGGCTTTCTTTGGGATTTCTTTGGGCTTTCTTTCCCCTTTCTTTGGGCTTTCTTTCCCCTTTCTTGTGGCTTTCTTTGGGCTTTCTATGGGCTTTCTCTGGGCTTTCTTTGGGCTTTATTTGGGCTTTCTTTGGGCTTCTTTCCCCTTTCTTTGGGCTTTCTTTGGGCTTTCTTTCCCCTTTCTTTGCCTTTCTTTCCCCTTTCTTTGGGCTTTCTTTGGCTTTCTTTGGGCTTTCTTTCCCCTTTCTTTGGGCTTTCTTTCCCCTCTCTTTGGGCTTTCTTTCCGCTTTCTTTGGCCTTTCTTTCCCCTTTCTTCGGGCTTTCTTTCTGCTTTCTTTGGGCTTTCTTTGGGCTTTCTTTGGGCTTTCTTTCCCCTTTCTTTGGGCTTTCTTTTCCCTTTCTTTGGGCTTTCTTTCCCCTTTCTTTGGGCTTTCTTTCCCCTTTCTTTGGGCTTTCTTTTGGCTTTCTTTGGGCTGTCTTTGGGCTTTCTTTTGGCTTTCTTTGGCTTTCTTGGGCTTTCTTTCCCCTTTCTTTGGGCTTTCTTTCCCCTTTCTTTGGGCTTTCCTTGGGCTTCCTTTGGGCTTTCTTTGGGCTTTCTTTGGGCTTTCTTTGGGCTTCTTTCCCCTTCTTTGGGCTTTCTTTGGGCTTTCTTTCCCCTTTCTTTGCCTTTCTTTCCCTTTCTTTGGGCTTTCTTTGAGCTTTCTTTGGGCTTTCTTTGGGCTTTCTTTGGGCTTTCTTTCCCCTTTCTTTGGCTTTCTTTCCCCTTTCTTTGGGCTTTCTTTCCCCTTTCTTTGGGCTTTCTTTGGGCTTTCTTTCTCCTTTATTTTCCCTTTCTTTGGCTTTCTTTCCCCTTTCTTTGGGCTTTCTTTGGGCTTTCTTTCCCCTTTCCTTGGGCTTTCTTTGGGCTTTCTTTGGGATTTCTTTGGGCTTTCTTTCCCCTTTCTTTGGGCTTTCTTTCCCCTTTCTTGTGGCTTTCTTTGGGCTTTCTTTCCCCTTTCTTTGGGCTTTCTTTCCCCTTTCTTTGGGCTTTCTTTGGCCTTTCTTTGGGCTTTCTTTGGGCTTTCTATGGGCTTTCTCTGGGCTTTCTTTGGGCTTTATTGGGCTTTCTTTGGGCTTTCTTTCCCCTTTCTTTGGCCTTTCTTTCCCTTTCTTTGGGCTTTCTTTGGGCTTTCTTTCCCCTTTCTTTGGGCTTTCTTTCCCTTTCTTTGTGCTTTCTTTCCCCTTTCTTTGTGCTTTCTTTCCTCTTTCTTTGGGCTTTCTTTCCTCTTTCTTTGGGCTTTCTTTGGGCTTTCTTTCCCCTTTCTTTGGCTTTCTTTCCCCTTTCTTTGGGCTTTCTTTGGGCTTTCTTTCCCCTTTCTTTGGGCTTTCTTTGGCTTTCTTTCCCTTTTCCTTGGGCTTTCTTTGGGCTTTCTTTCCCCTTTGTTTGGGCTTGTCTTTGGGCTTTCTTTGGGCTTTCTTTGGGCTTTCTTGGGCTTTCCTTGGGCTTTCTTTGGGCTTTTTTTGGGCTTTCTTTCCCCTTTCTTTGGGCTTTCTTTCCCCTTTCTTGTGGCTTTCTTGTGGCTTTCTTTGGGCTTTCTTTCCCCTTTCTTTGGCTTTCTCTGGGCTTTCTTTGGGCTTTCTATGGGCTTTCTCTGGGCTTTCTTTGGGCTTTATTTGGGCTTTCTTTGGGCTTCTTTCCCCTTTCTTTGGGCTTTGTTTGGGCTTTCTTTCCCCTTTCTTTGGCCTTTCTTTCCCCTTTCTTTGGGCTTTCTTTGGGCTTTCTTTGGGCTTTCTTTGGGCTTTCTTTGGGCTTTCTTTGGGCTCTCTTTCCCCTTTCTTTGGGCTTTCTTTCCCCTTTCTTTGGGCTTTCTTTCCCCTTTCTTTGGGCTTTCTTTGGGCTTTCTTTCTCCTTTATTTTCCCTTTCTTTGGGCTTTCTTTCCCCTTTCTTGGGCTTTCTTTGGGCTTTCTTCCCCTTTCCTTGGGCTTTCTTTGGGCTTTCTTTGGGATTTCTTTGGGCTTTCTTTCCCCTTTCTTTGGGCTTTCTTTCCCCTTTCTTGGGGCTTTCTTAGGGCTTTCTTTCCCCTTTCTTTGGGCTTTCTTTGCCCTTTCTTTGGGCTTTCTTTGCCATTTCTTTGGGCTTTCTTTGCCCTTTCTTTGGGCTTTCTTTGCCCTTTCTTAGTGCTTACTTTCCCCTTTCTTTGGGCTTTCTTTGGGCTCTCTCTCCCATTTCTTTGGGCTTTCTTTCCCTTTTCTTTGGACTTTCTTTCCCCTTTGTTTGGGCTTTCTTTCCCCTTTCTTTGGGCTTTCTTTGGGCTTTCTTTCCCCTTCTTTGGGCTTTCTTTCCCCTTTCTTTGGGCTTTCTTTGGGCTTTCTTTCTCCTTTATTTTCCCTTTCTTTGGGCTTTCTTTCCCCTTTCTTTGGGCTTTCTTTGGGCTTTCTTGGGCTTTCTTTCACCTTTCTTTGGGCTTTCTTTCCCCTTTCCTTGGGCTTTCTTTGGGCTTTCTTTGGGATTTCTTTGGATTTCTTTGGGCTTTCTTTCCCATTTCTTTGGGCTTTCTTTCCCCTTTCTTGTGGCTTTCTTTGGGCTTTCTTTGGGCTTTCTTTCCCCTTTCTTTGGGCTTTCTTTGGCCTTTCTTTGGGCTTTCTTTGGGCTTTCTATGGGCTTTCTCTGGGCTTTCTTTGGGCTTTATTTGGGCTTTCTTTGGGCTTCTTTCCCTTTCTTTGGGCTTTCTTTCCACTTTCTTTGGCCTTCTTTCCCCTTTCTTTGGGCTTTCTTTGGGCTTTCTTTGGGCTTTCTTTCCCCTTTCTTTGGGCTTTCTTTCCCCTTTCTTTGGGCTTTCTTTCCCCTTTCTTTGGGCTTTCTTTGGGCTTTCTTTCTCCTTTATTTTCCCTTTCTTTGGGCTTTCTTTCCCCTTTCTTTGGGCTTTCTTTGGGCTTTCTTTCCCCTTTCCTTGGGCTTTCTTTGGGCTTTCTTTGGGCTTTCTTTGGGCTTTCTTTCCCCTTTCTTGGGATTTCTTTCCCCTTTCTTGTGGCTTTCTTTGGGCTTTCTTTGGGCTTTCTTTCCCCTTTCTTTGGGCTTTCTTTCCCCTTTCTTTGGGCTTTCTTTGTCCTTTCTTTGGCTTTCTTTGGGCTTTCTATGGGCTTTCTCTGGGCTTTCTTTGGGCTTTATTTGGGCTTTCTTTGGGCTTTCTTTCCCCTTTCTTTGGCCTTTCTTTCCCCTTTCTTTGGGCTTTCTTTGGGCTTTCTTTCCCCTTTCTTTGGGCTTTCTTTCCCCTTTCTTTGTGCTTTCTTTCCCCTTTCTTTGTGCTTTCTTTCCCCTTTCTTTGGGCTTTCTTTCCTCTTTCTTTGGGCTTTCTTTGGGCTTTCTTTCCCCTTTCTTTGGGCTTTCTTTCCCCTTTCTTTGGGCTTTCTTTGGGCTTTCTTTTCCCTTTTCCTTGGGCTTTCTTTGGGCTTTCTTTCCCCTTTGTTTGGGCTTTCTTTGGGCTTTCCTTGGGCTTTCTTTGGGCTTCTTTCCCCTTTGTTTGGGCTTTCTTTGGGCTTTCTTTGGGCTTTCTTTGGGCTTTCCTTGGGCTTTCTTTGGGCTTTTTTTGGGCTTTCTTTCCCCTTTCTTTGGGCTTTCTTTCCCCTTTCTTGTGGCTTTCTTGTGGCTTTCTTTGGGCTTTCTTTCCCCTTTCTTTGGGCTTTCTCTGGGCTTTCTTTGGGCTTTCTATGGCTTTCTCTGGGCTTTCTTTGGGCTTTATTTGGGCTTTCTTTGGGCTTCTTTCCCCTTTCTTTGGGCTTTCTTTGGGCTTTCTTTCCCCTTTCTTTGGCCTTTCTTTCCCCTTTCTTTGGCTTTCTTTGGGCTTTCTTTGGGCTTTCTTTGGGCTTTCTTTCCCCTTTCTTTGGGCTTTCTTTCCCCTTTCTTTGGCTTTCTTTCCCCTTCTTTGGGCTTTCTTTGGGCTTTCTTTCTCCTTTATTTTCCCTTTCTTTGGGCTTTCTTCCCCTTTCTTTGGGCTTTCTTTGGGCTTTCTTTCCCCTTTCCTTGGGCTTTCTTTGGGCTTTCTTTGGGATTTCTTTGGGCTTTCTTTCCCCTTTCTTTGGGCTTTCTTTCCCCTTTCTTGTGGCTTTCTTTGGGCTTTCTATGGGCTTTCTCTGGGCTTTCTTTGGGCTTTATTTGGGCTTTCTTTGGGCTTCTTTCCCCTTTCTTTGGGCTTTCTTTGGGCTTTCTTTCCCCTTTCTTTGGCCTTTCTTTCCCCTTTCTTTGGGCTTTCTTTGGGCTTTCTTTGGGCTTTCTTTCCCCTTTCTTTGGCTTTCTTTCCCCTCTCTTTGGGCTTTCTTTCCGCTTTCTTTGGCCTTTCTTTCCCCTTTCTTCGGGCTTTCTTTCTCCTTTCTTTGGGCTTTCTTTGGGCTTTCTTTGGCTTTCTTTCCCCTTTCTTTGGGCTTTCTTTTCCCTTTCTTTGGGCTTTCTTTCCCCTTTCCTTGGGCTTTCTTTCCCCTTTCTTTGGGCTTTCTTTTGGCTTTCTTTGGGCTGTCTTTGGGCTTTCTTTTGGCTTTCTTTGGGCTTTCTTTGGGCTTTCTTTCCCCTTTCTTTGGGCTTTCTTTGGGCTTTCTTTGGGCTTTCCTTGGGCTTCCTTTGGGCTTTCTTTGGGCTTTCTTTGGGCTTTCTTTGGCTTCTTTCCCCTTTCTTTGGGCTTTCTTTGGGCTTTCTTTTCCCTTTCTTTGGCCTTTCTTTCCCCTTTCTTTGGGCTTTCTTTGGGCCTTTCTTTGGGCTTTCTTTGGGCTTTCTTTGGGCTTTCTTTCCCCTTTCTTTGGGCTTTCTTTCCCCTTTCTTTGGGCTTTCTTTCCCCTTTCTTTGGGCTTTCTTTGGGCATTCTTTCTCCTTTATTTTCCCTTTCTTTGGGCTTTCTTTCCCCTTTCTTTGGGCTTTCTTTGGGCTTTCTTTCCCCTTTCCTTGGGCTTTCTTTGGGCTTTCTTTGGGATTTCTTTGGGCTTTCTTTCCCCTTTCTTTGGGCTTTCTTTCCCCTTTCTTGTGGCTTTCTTTGGGCTTTCTTTGGGCTTTCTTTCCCCTTTCTTTGGGCTTTCTTTCCCCTTTCTTTGGGCTTTCTTTGGCCTTTCTTTGGGCTTTCTTTGGGCTTTCTATGGGCTTTCTCTGGGCTTTCTTTGGGCTTTATTTGGGCTTTCTTTGGGCTTTCTTTCCCCTTTCTTTGGCCTTTCTTTCCCCTTTCTTTGGGCTTTCTTTGGGCTTTCTTTGGGCTTTCTTTCCCCTTTCTTTAGGCTTTCTTTCCCCTTTCTTTGTGCTTTCTTTCCCCTTTCTTTGTGCTTTCTTTCCCCTTTCTTTGGGCTTTCTTTCCTCTTTCTTTGGGCTTTCTTTGGGCTTTCTTTCCCCTTTCTTTGGGCTTTCTTTCCCCTTTCTTTGGGCTTTCTTTGGGCTTTCTTTCCCCTTTCTTTGGGCTTTCTTTGGGCTTTCTTTCCCTTTTCCTTGGGCTTTCTTTGGGCTTTCTTTCCCCTTTGTTTGGGCTTCCTTTGGCTTTCTTTGGGCTTTCTTTGGGCTTTCTTTGGGCTTTCCTTGGGCTTTCTTTGGGCTTTTTTTGGGCTTTCTTTCCCCTTTCTTTGGGCTTTCTTTCCCCTTTCTTGTGGCTTTCTTGTGGCTTTCTTTGGGCTTTCTTTCCCCTTTCTTTGGGCTTTCTCTGGGCTTTCTTTGGGCTTTCTATGGGCTTTCTCTGGGCTTTCTTTGGGCTTTATTTGGGCTTTCTTTGGGCTTCTTTCCCCTTTCTTTGGGCTTTCTTTGGGCTTTCTTTCCCCTTTCTTTGGCCTTTCTTTCCCCTTTCTTTGGGCTTTCTTTGGGCTTTCTTTGGGCTTTCTTTGGGCTTTCTTTCCCCTTTCTTTGGGCTTTCTTTCCCCTTTCTTTGGGCTTTCTTTCCCCTTTCTTTGGGCTTTCTTTCCGCTTTCTTTGGGCTTTCTTTGGGCTTTCTTTCTCCTTTATTTCCCTTTCTTTGGGCTTTCTTTCCCCTTTCCTTGGGCTTTCTTTGGGCTTTCTTTGGGATTTCTTTGGGCTTTCTTTCCCCTTTCTTTGGGCTTTCTTTCCCCTTTCTTGTGGCTTTCTTTGGGCTTTCTATGGGCTTTCTCTGGGCTTTCTTTGGGCTTTATTTGGGCTTTCTTTGGGCTTCTTTCCCCTTTCTTTGGGCTTTCTTTGGTCTTTCTTTCCCCTTTCTTTGGGCCTTTCTTTCCCCTTTCTTTGGGCTTTCTTTGGGCTTTCTTTGGGCTTTCTTTGGGCTTTCTTTCCCCTTTCTTTGGGCTTTCTTTCCCCTCTCTTTGGGCTTTCTTTCCCGCTTTCTTTGGCCTTTCTTTCCCCTTTCTTGGGCTTTCTTTCTCCTTTCTTTGGGCTTTCTTTGGGCTTTCTTGGGCTTTCTTTCCCCTTTATTTGGCTTTCTTTTCCCTTTCTTTCCCCTTTCTTTCCCCTTTCTTTGGGCTTTCTTTGGGCTTTCTTTCCCCTTTATTTGGGCTTTCTTTTCCCTTTCTTTCCCCTTTCTTTCCCCTTTCTTTGGGCTTTCTTTCCCCTTTCTTTGGGCTTTCTTTCGGCTTTCTTGGGCTGTCTTTGGGCTTTCTTTTGGCTTTCTTTGGGCTTTCTTTGGGCTTTCTTTTTGCTTTCTTTGGCTTTCTTTGGTCTTTCTTTGGGCTTTCCTTGGGCTTCCTTTGGGCTTTTTTTGGGCTTTCTTTGGGCTTTCTTTGGGATTTCTTTGGGATTTCTTTGGGCTTTCTTTCCCCTTTCTTTGGGCTTTCTTTCCCTTTCTTGGGGCTTTCTTTGCGCTTTCTCTGGGCTTTCGTTGGGCTTTCTTTCCCCTTTCTTTGGGCTTTCTTTGGGCTTTCTTTCCCCTTTTTTTGGGCTTTCTTTGGGCTTTCTTTGTGCTTTCTTTGGGCTTTCCTTGGGCTTTCTTTGGGCTTTTTTTGGGCTTTCTTTCCCTTTCTTTGGGCTTTCTTTCCCCTTTCTTGTGGCTTTCTTGTGGCTTTCTTTGGGCTTTCTTTCCCCTTTCTTTGGGCTTTCTTTGGCCTTTCTTTGGGCTTTCTTTGGGCTTTCTATGGGCTTTCTCTGGGCTTTCTTTGGGCTTTATTTGGGCTTTCTTTGGGCTTCTTTCCCCTTTCTTTGGGCTTTCTTTGGGCTTTCTTTCCCCTTTCTTTGAGCTTTCTTTGGCTTTCTTTGGCTTTCCTTGGGCTTCCTTTGGGCTTTCTTTGGGCTTTCTTTGGAATTTCTTTGGGATTTCTTTGGGCTTTCTTTCCCCTTTCTTTGGGCTTTCTTTCCCCTTTCGTGCGGCTTTCTTTGGCCTTTCTTTGGGCTTTCTTTGGGCTTTCTATGGGCTTTCTCTGGGCTTTCTTTGGGCTTTATTTGGGCTTTCTTTGGGCTTCTTTCCCCTTTCTTTGGGCTTTCTTTGGGCTTTCTTTCCCCTTTCTTTGGCCTTTCTTTCCCCTTTCTTTGGGCTTTCTTTGGGCTTTCTTTGGGCTTTCTTTGGGCTTTCTTTGGGCTTTCTTTCCCCTTTCTTTGGGCTTTCTTTCCCCTTTCTTTGGGCTTTCTTTCCCCTTTCTTTGGGCTTTATTTGGGCTTTCTTTCTCCTTTATTTTCCCTTTCTTTGGGCTTTCTTTCCCTTTCTTTGGGCTTTCTTTGGGCTTTCTTTCCCCTTTCCTTGGGCTTTCTTTGGGCTTTCTTTGGATTTCTTTGGGCTTTCTTTCCCCTTTCTTTGGGCTTTCTTTGGGCTTTCTTTGGGCTTTCTTTCCCCTTTATTGGGCTTTCTTTTCCCTTTCTTTCCCCTTTCTTTCCCCTTTCTTTGGGCTTTCTTTCCCCTTTCTTTGGGCTTTCTTTCGGCTTTCTTTGGTCTGTCTTTGGGCTTTCTTTTGGCTTTCTTTGGGCTTTCTTTGGGCTTTCTTTGGGCATTCTTTGGGCTTTCTTTGGTCTTTCTTTGGCTTTCCTTGGGCTTCCTTTGGGCTTTTTTGGGCTTTCTTTGGGCTTTCTTTGGGATTTCTTTGGGATTTCTTTGGGCTTTCTTTCCCCTTTCTTGGGGTTTCTTTCCCCTTTCTTGGGGCTTTCTTTGCGCTTTCTCTGGGCTTTCTTTGGGCTTTCTTTCCCCTTTCTTTGGGCTTTCGTTGGGCTTTCTTTCCCCTTTCTTTGGGCTTTCTTTGGGCTTTCTTTCCCTTTCTTTGGCTTTCTTTGGGCTTTCTTTGTGCTTTCTTTGGGCTTTCCTTGGGCTTTCTTTGGGCTTTTTTTGGGCTTTCTTTCCCCTTTCTTTGGGCTTTCTTTCCCCTTTCTTGTGGCTTTCTTGTGGCTTTCTTTGGGCTTTCTTTCCCTTTCTTTGGGCTTTCTTTGGCCTTTCTTTGGGCTTTCTTTGGGCTTTCTTTCCCCCTTTCTTTGGGCTTTCTTTCCCTTTCTTTGGGCTTTCTTTCCCCTTTCTTTGGGCTTTCTTTGGGCATTCTTTCTCCTTTATTTTCCCTTTCTTTGGGCTTTCTTTCCCCTTTCTTTGGGCTTTCTTTGGGCTTTCTTTCCCCTTTCCTTGGGCTTTCTTTGGGCTTTCTTTCCCCTTTCTTTGGGCTTTCTTTCCCCTTTCTTTGGGCTTTCTTTCCCCTTTCTTTGGGCTTTCTTTGGCCTTTCTTTGGGCTTTCTTTGGGCTTTCTATGGGCTTTCTCTGGGCTTTCTTTGGGCTTTATTTGGGCTTTCTTTGGGCTTTCTTTCCCCTTTCTTTGCCTTTCTTTCCCCTTTCTTTGGCTTTCTTTGGCTTTCTTTGGGCTTTCTTTCCCCTTTCTTTGGGCTTTCTTTCCCCTTTCTTTGTGCTTTCTTTCCCCTTTCTTTGTGCTTTCTTTCCCCTTTCTTTGGGCTTTCTTTCCTCTTTCTTTGGGCTTTCTTTGGGCTTTCTTTCCCCTTTCTTTGGGCTTTCTTTCCCCTTTCTTTGGGCTTTCTTTGGGCTTTCTTTCCCCTTTCTTTGGGCTTTCTTTGGGCTTTCTTTCCCTTTTCCTTGGGCTTTCTTTGGGCTTTCTTTCCCCTTTGTTTGGGCTTTCTTTGGGCTTTCTTTGGGCTTTCTTTGGGCTTTCTTTGGGCTTTCCTTGGGCTTTCTTTGGGCTTTTTTTGGGCTTTCTTTCCCCTTTCTTTGGGCTTTCTTTCCCCTTTCTTGTGGCTTTCTTGTGGCTTTCTTTGGGCTTTCTTTCCCCCTTTCTTTGGGCTTTCTCTGGGCTTTCTTTGGGCTTTCTATGGGCTTTCTCTGGGCTTTCTTTGGGCTTTATTTGGGCTTTCTTTGGGCTTCTTTCCCCTTTCTTTGGGCTTTGTTTGGGCTTTCTTTCCCCTTTCTTTGGCCTTTCTTTCCCCTTTCTTTGGGCTTTCTTTGGCTTTCTTTGGGCTTTCTTTGGGCTGTCTTTGGGCTTTCTTTGGGCTTTCTTTCCCCTTTCTTTGGGCTTTCTTTCCCCTTTCTTTGGGCTTTCTTTCCGCTTTCTTTGGGCTTTCTTTGGGCTTTCTTTCTCCTTTCTTTCCCCTTTCTTTGGGCTTTCTTTCCCCTTTCCTTGGGCTTTCTTTGGGCTTTCTTTGGGATTTCTTTGGGCTTTCTTTCCCCTTTCTTTGGGCTTTCTTTCCCCTTTCTTGTGGCTTTCTTTGGGCTTTCTATGGGCTTTCTCTGGGCTTTCTTTGGGCTTTATTTGGGCTTTCTTTGGCTTCTTTCCCCTTTCTTTGGGCTTTCTTTGGTCTTTCTTTCCCCTTTCTTTGGCCTTTCTTTCCCCTTTCTTTGGGCTTTCTTTGGGCTTTCTTTGGGCTTTCTTTCCCCTTTCTTTGGGCTTTCTTTCCCCTCTCTTTGGGCTTTCTTTCCGCTTTCTTTGGCCTTTCTTTCCCCTTTCTTTGGGCTTTCTTTCTCCTTTCTTTGGGCTTTCTTTGGGCTTTCTTTGGGCTTTCTTTCCCCTTTATTTGGGCTTTCTTTTCCCTTTCTTTCCCCTTTCTTTCCCCTTTCTTTGGGCTTTCTTTCCCCTTTCTTTGGGCTTTCTTTCGGCTTTCTTTGGGCTGTCTTTGGGCTTTCTTTTGGCTTTCTTTGGGCTTTCTTTGGGCTTTCTTTGGGCTTTCTTTGGGCTTTCTTTGGTCTTTCTTTGGGCTTTCCTTGGGCTTCCTTTGGGCTTTTTTTGGGCTTTCTTTGTGCTTTCTTTGGGATTTCTTTGGGATTTCTTTGGGCTTTCTTTCCCCTTTCTTTGGGCTTTCTTTCCCCTTTCTTGGGGCTTTCTTTGCGCTTTCTCTGGGCTTTCTTTGGGCTTTCTTTCCCCTTTCTTTGGGCTTTCGTTGGGCTTTCTTTCCCCTTTCTTTGGGCTTTCTTTGGGCTTTCTTTCCCCTTTTTTTGGGCTTTTTTTGGGCTTTCTTGTGCTTTCTTTGGGCTTTCCTTGGGCTTTCTTTGGCCTTTTTTTGGGCTTTCTTTCCCCTTTCTTTGGGCTTTCTTTCCCCTTTCTTGTGCTTTCTTGTGGCTTTCTTTGGGCTTTCTTTCCCCTTTCTTTGGGCTTTCTTTGGCCTTTCTTTGGGCTTTCTTTGGGCTTTCTATGGGCTTTCTCTGGGCTTTCTTTGGGCTTTATTTGGGCTTTCTTTGGGCTTCTTTCCCCTTTCTTTGGGCTTTCTTTGGGCTTTCTTTCCCCTTTCTTTGAGCTTTCTTTGGCTTTCTTGGGCTTTCCTTGGGCTTCCTTTGGGCTTTCTTTGGGCTTTCTTTGGAATTTCTTTGGGATTTCTTTGGGCTTTCTTTCCCCCTTTCTTTGGGCTTTCTTTCCCCTTTCGTGCGGCTTTCTTTGGCCTTTCTTTGGGCTTTCTTTGGGCTTTCTATGGGCTTTCTCTGGGCTTTCTTTGGGCTTTATTTGGGCTTTCTTTGGGCTTCTTTCCCCTTTCTTTGGGCTTTCTTTGGGCTTTCTTTCCCCTTTCTTTGGCCTTTCTTTCCCCTTTCTTTGGGCTTTCTTTGGGCTTTCTTTGGGCTTTCTTTGGGCTTTCTTTGGGCTTTCTTTCCCCTTTCTTTGGGCTTTCTTTCCCCTTTCTTTGGGCTTTCTTTCCCCTTTCTTTGGGCTTTATTTGGGCTTTCTTTCTCCTTTATTTTACCTTTCTTTGGGCTTTCTTTCCCCTTTCTTTGGGCTTTCTTTGGCTTTCTTTCCCCTTTCCTTGG